>NC_134275.1:83630023-83695037 GCF_031893055.1 Leptodactylus fuscus
TATCTATCTATCTCCTATCTATCTATCTATCTATCTATCTATCTATCTATCTATCTCCTATCTATCTATCTATCATCTATCTATCTATCTATCTATCTATCTATCTATCTATCTATCTCCTATCTATCTATCTATCTATCTATCTATCTATCTATTATCTATCTATCTATCTATCTATCTATCTATCTATCTCCTATCTATCTATCTATCTATCTATCTATCTATCTATCTATCTATCTGTCTGTCTGTCTGTCTGTCTATCTATCTATCTATCTATCTATCTATCTATCTATCTCCTATCTATCTATCTATCTATCTATCTATCTATCTATCTATTATCTATCTATCTAGCTATCTATCATCTATCTATCTATCTATCTATTATCTATCTATCTATCTATCTATCTATCTATCTATCTATCTCCTATCTATCTATCTATCTATCTATCTATCTCCTATCTATCTATCTATCTATCTCCTATCTATCTATCTATCTATCTATCTATCTATCTCCTATCTATCTATCTATCTATCTATCTATCTCCTATCTATCTATCTATCTATCTATTATCTATCTATCTATCTATCTATCTATCTATCTATCTATCTATTATCTATCTATCTATCTATCTATCTATCTATCTATCTATCTATCTATCTCCTATCTATCTATCTATCTATTATCTATCTATCTATCTATCTATCTATCTATCTCCTATCTATCTATCTCCTATCTATCTATCTATCTATCTATCTATCTATCTATCTATCTATTATCTATCTATCTAGCTATCTATCATCTATCTATCTATCTATCTATCTATCTATCTATCTATCTATCTATCATCTATCTATCTATCTATCTATCTATCTATCTCCTATCTATCTATCTATCTATCTATTATCTATCTATCTATCTATCTATCTATCTATCTATCTATCTCCTATCTATCTCCTATCTATCTATCTATCTATCTATCTATCTATCTATCTATCTATCTCCTATCTATCTATCTATCTATCTATCTATCTATCTCCTATCTATCTATCTATCTATCTATCTATCTATCTATCTATCTATCTATTATCTATCTATCTATCTATCTATCTATCTATCTCCTATCTATCTATCTATCTATCTATCTATCTATCTCCTATCTATCTATCTATCTATCTATCTATCTATCTCTCTCCTATCTATCTATCTATCTATCTATCTCCTATCTATCTATCTATCTATCTATCTATCTATCTATCTCCTATCTATCTATCTATCTATCTATCTATCTATCTATCTATCTATCTATCTCCTATCTATCTATCTATCTATCTCGCTGTCATTGCTCTTGAACACCGGCCATTGCTAGTAGGTAGTGTATAATATCCGTCTCCGCTCTATCGGACACACTCCGCCGCTCCATCTCCCCACATTAGAGTCACATAATGAACCTCTTCAACAATTTCAGATATAAAATATATTCCCTCCGGCCCCCGATCCATGAACATGTCGCTCGTGGCTTCTGTGAATTTCTTCTTCCTCTGATGAATTGTTGAGGGACATATTTTGTTCTTTCTATAGCGGTGTTTGTAAATGGCGCAGTATAGCGTAGGATGCCCGCGCGGCTCCCCTGGCAGTGAATGGCATTGAGTACGTTGTATATTTAATCGTGTAATAAAGATTATCCATGTAAAAAAAGAAGGAACAGCCGGGAGAGCGGCGTCTCTCCGGAGACAAGATGAAAGTTGTGTAGTAGTTTTATCGCAGAGCGTCCATCTGACTTACGGGATGGAGGGTTTAATTCAGCGTATTTGTCAACCAGCGGCTTTTTAACGCCGTCGACTGGTAAGAAGAGCGCGGGGAACAGCTGTGTGGCTCCAGAATAGCATCTCCCATCCATATGTGGCCTAGTTCTGCGAGTGTTACACATGACTACCAGATAAACCTTTTGTGTGCGTTCTGTCATCTGTCTAAGGAAGAGCGCAATAAAGGATGAAGAAAGAAAAACTGGGTCATTCGCCGATAGAGCGGGATCCGCTATCACTGCCGAGGACCCCTCAAGATAAACACATTCTTAGGCCGCCTTCTTCCTTCCAGCATTTATCAATTTCACATAAGGTTCCTTCCAAGTGACCCGCACAATGCGCATCCTTCCGAGATAAAACCGCATTATCTAAGATACGGTTATTTGTCATATAGGGATCTAGCAGAGCTGAGTCTGTCTCTTAGCACTGCGGGTAGAAGAGATTAGAAATCTGATCAAGAGAGTAGGCCTGGACGGCGCTGTTTCTGGAAGGAAGCGGTCACGTGTTTCTAATATGATCTAATATATTGGGGTACGTGCACATTGGCAAACATGGGATTGTCCAGGCTGAGCATCAATTCATTCACTTTCCAAGTTTTGCAGAGGGTCCCTCAGGAATACTTATTGGCGCGGCCTTACCCCCTATAGATAAAGTCTCAACCCCGTTCACGCCAAGGCATGCGGGTTCGGCGCGCCCTTGAGCTAACAGCGGAGGCCGGCCTGGATAAGAGCATGGATGGGCGAGTACATTATTGGTCGTTACCTGTGGGAAGAATACAATAGGTAGCGGCCTAATATATCATCATGTCGGGCCCAAGAAAAAAGGGGGTCATATGGTGTGGTGGAACCAAAAAGGGGGGTTATATGCTGTGCGGGGGCCAAAAATGGGGTGGTGTACCATGTGGGCGACAAAAAACAGGAGTCATATCCTGGAGGGGACAAGAAAAAGGGTCATATACTGTGGGGGGAGCCGTAAAAAGGGTTGTCATATAATTTGGTGGGGTCAAAAAAGGAGGATATACGCTATGTGGGGGCCCAAATAAAAAAGGGTGTGTGTCATAAAATAAGAGGGTTCTCTAGCATGTGGGGGCTGAAAAAACGGAATCAAATATTGAACGGAGGTCAGAAAAAGGGGTTCATATACTGTTTGGGGGGGAGAGCCATAAAAAAGGAGGTTGTGTACCGAGTGGGGGATAGGGTTGAGCGATCGGAATCGGAAAAAATCAGATTCCGATCCGCGATTTGAGCCAATTTCATGATTGCGATTGGCTGGAAAATGATTGGAAATCGGATTTTGAAATCTCAAGATCGGCTCAACCCCAAAAGTGACTTTTCCCCTAGAGAAGCATAGACAAGGAAAGATTTGCGATTGAGCAAATTTCACGATTGTGATTGGGATCTGCTGGAAAATGATTGGAAATCGGATTTGAAAATCGATCCTGAAATCTCAAGATCGGCTCAACCCTAGCGGGGGACAAAAAAACGGGGGTCCTATACTTAGAGGGGGGCTACATGGCTGTATATGGATCGCTATATCTTGTGACACGATCTCAGGCTAATTCCCATAGAAATACATTGGGCCTCCTTTACCAAAGCTTTCTTACACAGAGTAACCAATCACAGCCCAGCTTTCACTTTTCCACGGCAGATAAGGAGATGAAAGCTGAGCTGTGATTGGTTGCCGGGGCTGAATATTAGACTCTTTTGATAGATGGTGCCTATATAGGTAATATCTGGTGATATGGCCGTGCGGTTTCTTGGTTGTGCGGACACAGCCCTGTCCATAGAGCAAGAACCGAAGAATATTGGGGCAGATTTAGTAAAACTGTCTAATAACAACACTGTCTGAGTTGCCCATAGCGACCAATCATAGCGCAGCTTACATTGGAGATCCTGCTCCTGTATATTGAAAGCTGTGCTGTGATTGGTTGATATGGTCTGTGATTGGTCAGTATGTTCAGTAGAGCTGAATACTAAATGAAAGCTGTGCTGTGATTGGTTGATATGGTCTGTGATTGGCCGCTATGGTCTGTGATTGGCCGCTATGGTCTGTGATTGGCCGCTATGGTCTGTGATTGGCCGCTATGGTCTGTGATTGGCCGCTATGGTCTGTGATTGGTTGATATGGTCTGTGATTGGCCGCTATGGTCTGTGATTGGTCAGTATGTTCAGTAGAGCTGAATACTAAATGAAAGCTGCGCTGTGATTGGTCTCTAAGGGAAACCAAATCTATTTTTCCTTTAGACAATATGGCTGCCAACTTGTCACCCAGCTTTCCTAGGCTTCAGATCAACAAACATGTCTAATGATCTAACAATTCATTTCCTCTAAATATTCGGGCAGAGGTGTCTTTCAGCTGTTTAGGAAAGCTGGGTGACCATTCATACTTACGGTAACCCTTCTGGTTGTCACCCAGCTTTCCTGGGATCAGATACAACCCTGATATGACTGAATAGAATTTTGCTGCTTTTTTTTTTTTTTTTTAATGCACCAAGTTGTGGAGCCAAGTGACAACCTCGTCCCTGCTACACGTGACACAGGCGACTCTGCTACGCCGTGCGCTTTTCTGTATGTAGGATTTATAATTTATCAGGGATGATTCCAGCGTACATTGTGTGATGAGAGCGGCCAGGATTTCTCGCTTTAATTCACTGAAATGTCTCCTCTCTTGGGCTTTGTCATTGAGTAATAAACTCGCCGCGTTTTCCTTTTTCATCAGCATTGAACGCCGCGCTTTTTCTCTGCAAGCTTGGATAACTTATCAAGCGTAGGGAAGAGCGAACGTAACTCTGCAAATTACTGCGGACCCTTCAGCCGACGCGCTCCAGCTAATTACTTATTATACTGAGTTCTAAGGTGGAACTAGAAGCTTCCAAAAATAGGCGCGAGGCTCGGGAGGGCTCGGTGCCTCGCCGTCACTTGTGGCGCTGTCATGTACTATGAAGCTCCGGGACTGACTGAGAACTGCTGTAGACGTTGTTCGCGCTGCAGATGGGGTGACGTTTGTCCACAGTGGGGGGAATTTATCAACTCCAGTGTTTTGGTGGAGAGGGGTGATGGCGGCCGCGTCTATGGCATAGGGCCTCCTCTGGGTATAAAGATGTGACCGGACCAGGGACCATCGGCCTGACATATTTTTTATAACTCGTACCAGTTTTATGGTATACTAGCAATACCCGCGATTTCGTCATCAGCCCCGTTCCCCCTGTGCGTGAGAGACCTGCAGCGTAGCCCCCGCGACCCTGGCTTCCAACCCCCCCAACCTCCCACCCTGGACCTCCAGCAGCACCACCAAATTCAATCCCCCATTCCCAAACCCCCTTCCCCCCCGCCGGACCTTCAGCAGCACCACCACCAAAATTGACTCCATCGACCCCCCGGACCTCTATCACCAGACCCCGGCCTCCACCACCTAGCAGGGGACTCCCGTGCGCCTAGTGTCCTGACTGTGCTGTGCAGCACCTGCGGTGATGCACGCCGCTCCACGGGTAGACAGCGTTTTAGTGTATTTCGCTCCCGGTTCCTCCTCCTCTTTACAACCCCTGGGGCCCCGATGGACTCACCCAACGCCGCCGCGTGCTGGGCTTCACCGATGCCGGCACGTTCGGGACTTCACTGACATGTTATTTCTTTATCTCGGCGACTGGCTTGAGCTGCTATAGCTCCGCCCCCTGTATCGGCCGCCCCAATAAGAGAACAGCGGGAAGGCTGTGTGGCCAGCTTGAGTCTGCAGAGCTCCGCCCCCTCCATCGCTTGCTCCAATCAGATCAGCGCTCTGACATCATCCCAGGTCCTTCAGCCTCCGCCGACTGTGATTTCGGTGCTCACGGTTGGGCAAATCGGCAACCTACAGGGATGGTTAGGTGCCTATGTTTCCTTCCGAGTGCCATAATAGGTATGTGCCAAATCTGACTGTAATCCATTCAGCCGTATCACCGTGATTGAGGAACAAACATCCAAACTCACAAACTTTCACATTTATAATATTAGTAGGATTCACATGGCGAAATTTGCATTCTGCACGGCTAGCCGCGACGGGATGCCGGTGCAGTGCCTGGGATCCTGTCACGCCATTCTGCTCCTAGACCCAAATGAATGGGGATTATAATCGGGAGGAAGACTCGTGTTGCGGAATTCGCAGCAAGGTAAAGCAACTTGCTTCTTTTTTCCCCTACTAGCGAGCGGCTCCCATTTTCAGCAGCGGATTTTGAGGCGGATTCTGCGCAAAAATCTGCTGCCAAAAAACTCAGTGTGAACAGATCTGCATCAATTTCTAACCGGGGCAGAATTTCGGAGCCTCTTCATATATCCACTGTCCTTGCGACTGATGTTCGTAATGACAGTGTTAATAAATTTGCCCCGACGTGTTTTCTATTCCACATCACAAAACAAATTTAGGGCTCGTTCACATCTGCGCTCGATCGGAAACCCGACAGACAGTGTCCGGCCGTGAGCGCCCATGAGCGTTTTGTGCTCTCTGTGGTGAAACCTGCATGTCTGACTGTGTCCGGTTAAAAAAAAAACGGTTTCGTCGCAGAGTGCTCACGACTGGACACTTTCCAAACCCGGTTTCGGGCAGGAAACAGAAACCTGCGTAACGGAGACCGGGGCGCAGATGTGAACCCGGCCTTAGATTTGACATTTGTGGCCACGGAATCCATTTTGTGGTTACAGAAATAACTTTTGTGCGCCCAAAATGATTTCGTTTTTTGCAGGACGTACGACATTCCTCTTGCGTTGCTTTTTATTTTGTGCGTCTAGTAGATGAGGTTGGAGAAAGACGCCGCTGTCAGCTTATGTTTATTTTGTGATTTTTGTTGTACAGGATTTATTTTTGCCTTGCAGAATTGTTCCGCTCATACAGACGACTAGGGGGTCATTTATTCCCATTCGACCGAGCACTTTGTGACACAGAATGTTTTTTGTGACAAATAATCTTCTTTTGTTATTTGTTTCGCACAGAATTTTATACCGTAAGATGCGGTGCATTGTGTAAAGCTGATGATACGAGACACACAGGGGTACAAAATAGAATTGTGTGTAACAAAATAACATTCTGTGTCGGGAAAAGGAAATTGTGTCCACAAAATAAACTTTTGTGACGGATAAAGTGACGTTGTGCACGCGACTGATGTGAGCACAATCATTGTGTGGATGTTTGGAATGGATTTTGTGTTCCCCTTGTACATTTTGGGTTTATGACATATTGTTGCCTGTGTTTATAAAGCACACCGCGCCCCACAATTACTCAGCTCTGCCTATACTGTGACTTCCTATCTGTTTTTCGGAATATGTCACCGATTCATTTCTACGGCCCCCCTACAGCCCCTATGGTCCTGACCATGTTAAGGAATCCAATGTTGCCCCTATTTATAGGGTCAGATTTAGAAAATCCCTTTCTAGCCCCTGTTCATGAGACCCCCCCCCTTCCTCTAGATTAACCATTTGAGATCAAACTTCAAAAAGTCACAATGTTTGTGTGCAGAATGGGCTTGTGTAATAAGGTGCAACGTCTTGACCCCAGTAATCTGCATCAGAGGACAATGACTTTCCTTGACCGTACATTATGGATTTCCTGAATCTCCTGATTTGCAGAACCTGGGGCCTGAGACACAACAATCTTGAAAGGTTTGCAGATCTCTAGTTATTACGATTATGCAGATGTTATTTTCTAATCTTCCAATTTTTCACATTTTTCACGTTGCTGCCACTAGGGGACGTCATAACCATAAGGCAGTGAAATATTTCTGCACTCTTATGCATTAGGTTCTGTTCACACTAGTGTCATGGCTTCGGGCTGCGTGTGTGTATTCGGAGGCGAGGTCTGCATTCACACTGGTGCGCTGTCCGCTCTTGTGGTGCTGAAATCACATTTGCTGCAGGACTAGATGTGTTGTATTAGAGCGGTGCAGAGGGCGGCGAGAATCCGGCAGTCAGCTTCTACCCCAGACTATAGATAATTCCAGGGGGCCAAGTACGGGTTTGGGGTCCCTGCTGGCAGTCACCAGTTTGTCGGGGATGATATCGGAAGTATTAGTGGAAAAAATAGATTGAACCTTTACATAAGAGGCCGGTTCAAGAATATTCTCTTTGTGTTGTGTCAGTCTTTACTGCAATTCTATAATTCTGCTCATGCATCAACTGGCTCAGCGTGAACAGCGTGGCTCCCTCCCTGTATACTCCTGTATATACACTTACTATTCATTTATTCTTACTGAGAATTAGAGATGAGCGAGTAGTGAAATATTCGAGATTCGTTTCGGCCTCAATATTAGACTACTCGATGGAATATCGAATCCCATTACAGTCTATGGGGAAAAATGCTCGGTTCAGGGGAAACCACTATCCGACTAAAGGAGAGTCACCAAGTCCACGAGTAGCAGGAGGAGAGTGTTTGGGAGGAGCGAAGTGCAGTTAAAGCGCACGGACCCCATAGATTATAACGGGTCTGTGAGCTTTAACTGCACAGCGCTTGCAGTTGCAATGATATTCCGTTCGTGGAGGGGTCCTCCTGCCGGACGGGAGGCGAGCGCTAATGTGAACTTACTCGTCCTGCAGAACCAGTGTTGATTGGCCGAATTCTATACATTGTATAGCATTCGGCATATCAGCGCTGGTTCTGCAGCAGGCTCATCCTTGCTAGTCGGGAGAGCTGGCAGCTTGTGGTTATGTGTGAGCTGACTTTTTCTCATAGGAATGCATTGACCAGCGTTGACTGGCCGAATGCTATACAGTGTACAGCATTTGGCCAATCAAGGCTGATTCTGCCGGAGGCTCGTCTGTGAGGAGGTGGGGTCTAAGATCGGACCACAGCAGTCTCCATTGTTGTCCGATCTTAGACTCATCCTCCTCACAGACGAGCCTGCGGCAGAACCAGCGTTGATTGGCCGAATGCTGTAGCATTCAGCCAATCAACGCTGGTTCTGAATCGAATCTTTACTGTGAATAGCGAGTAGTATTCGAACGAGTATGAGTATTTCTAATACCCCAGTATTCTATCAAATACTACTCACTCATGTCTACTGAGAATCAAGGGTTTAAAGAATATTTCCCTGTCTGTGTCAGTCTTTACTGAAGTTCTGGAATTATATTCATGCACCAGGAGGTACAGCATGAACACAATTATCCTATATATATGCAAGGCGCTGGGATTTTAGGCGATTGCTAGTCTTAGATCTATGCGCCAAGGTCTGGTAGTCAGCGTATACTTATTCCATTCTGCCAGGAAAGTCTGAGGACTGTGATAAGACTCCTGACTACCCCGATAGGAGGAAACGTCTTGGTGCTAATCTGTATTTCACCTGTTGTTCTTCCTCCTGCAGCCTGGACTTCTGGCCCTGTATTTGGGCAGTCAGCTTGCGCTGCGGTCTGTCCCTTTATCAGCCCAGGATGGCGGCAGCTGGCAGCCGGCGATTACCCGGGAAGGTAATGGCTTATTGACTGAATCACATCAAAGAGCCCGAGATCTTCATTCAGTTGCTGCAGGACAGGAAAATGAGTGACAAGTTGATAAGAGACTCACCTGGACTGAGCACTCGGCGTCTAATGGCCGAATTAAGAATCACTTATGAAAGTTGCTTTTAACTGGAGAGTTTCTGGAGCCTTCAGTCTCAAGTGTAGGGGCGAAGGGGGGGTAGAAAGGAGAAATCCCAAATGGGGGAGGAAGGCTGCGGGACATGCTGGGAGGTGTCGTTTTGCAGAATCTAGAGAGTCACTGGTTGGCGACCTCTACCTTGGGGTGGTCGTAACATCAGATGAATCACTGGAGAGGAGCCAACTGGTTTGTAGCGAGCCGAGGTTGTGGAATTTTCCCAAAATCTCAGGTTCACGAAACACAAAACACTGTTATACTATAGAATATATATATTAACAAATACGGATCCTCGACTTCCTTCTCCCCTCTTGGGCTCTCTCGCAGCACCCGGTGACATTCCCCGCCATCTTTGAGCCTCATTTGTGACATCACAGGACTGAAGGGCCGATCACAGGGCAAACCTCGGAAGACTGGGGGCATGATGCTTTGCAGCAAATGTCTTCACTAAAGATGGACGAACCCCAGAAGATTTTTTTGCTTCTTGTCTGTGGACAATGTGAACCCCTGGTTTGGTTCGGTCTGAACTTGTTTCAATAGAATCAGAAGGGAACTTATTATACTGTGGGGTCTGAGGGGAGGTGTTACAAAATAAAAGAACACACCTTCCCCCAACTCTTCTGGGTCTCCTCGTAGAGTCCCACGATTTTTATCTCCCTCCTCCGGGCATGCTGGGGCTCTTCTCTGATGTCATGTGCCCGGGGACCGGGGTCACAGTTGAGTCGTGTGATTGGGTGATATGGACATGATGTCAGAGAAGAGCAACAGATGCTGACTCCGCTGCTTTTGTGTGATATCATCTGTCCAGAGGAGGAAGACATGGACCGATGGAGGCCCAGAAGAGGTGATGGAAGGAGATTACTTGGTTTGGTTAAAAACTGAACATTTTGGAATAATCAGATTGACATTCACCCATCTCTAGTCATGACGTCAGAGCACCCCAAGTGATCGCTGAGGCCCAATCACAGGCAATAGTGGCCCCAGGGTCCATGACATCACAGATCACAAACGGTACGCACCCTGAACGCCACGAGGGAGCCCAGAAGATGCAGAGACCTCAAAGTAAACAAGTTCAGTCCAAAGCTAACCTGAGGGGGGTCTGACACCGGGACACTCCTGACGATCGGCTCTTTGAAGAGATTGCAGTTTATGGGGGAGTCCTGCGGCCTCTACAAAATAAACCAAGCACAGCGCTGTATATTTGTATAGTGGCCAAGTTTGGTATTGCAGTTTAGTCCCATTCACTTGCAATGGACTGAGCTGCAATCAGGCCGTGTGACTGATGAACGTGATGTCATATGACTCGGAGAGCGTCAGCGTCAGGTCAAAATAATATTAATCAGACCCTCTGGACAGGAAAGAGACCGGACATCCCCTTTAAGGCGCCATTTATACACTATGGCACAAATAAAGGAACGCTTCTATCCCCTCGATGATCATTATTATTATTATTTTATTATTATTATTTATTTATATAGCACCATTAATCCCATGGTGCTTTACATTTGGGGGTTACATACAGTACACAGAATATACAGGTAGATATAATATTAACAATGACCAACTGGCACAGTGGGGTAGAGGGCCCTGCCCGCGAGGGCTTACAATTTATCTATCATTTCTGGCCTCTCCCTTTAATACATGTCTGCGGCTGCTCTAATAATCTCAGATTCAGCACAGATCTGCCATGTTGTCAGAGGGCGGCCAGGACAAGCTCAGATGTAATTGTTTTAATTGCTCATACGTGGCGTGGACGTCGCTGGCGATTAATTGTGCAAATGGGCGGTGTTGTCCTCTGTTATCATGTTATCAGATACCGAGCTGCTGTTAGGAAAACACAGGCAGGCTGCCGCTATTTACGGAGACTTCGACACATAGACATGTGGTGACTGGGGACCGCGCTCTCCATCTGTTTACAGCCGGTTACAGTTTCTGTGCTACGATGTAACAGACATACGGCGGATGCGCCACAATCAGCATTTCCATCAATGAGGCTTGAGCAGACCTGGCACCCGTGAAGAATGAGAGCTGGCCGAGTCTGGTGGGGGCAAATCCAACGTCATTTATGAGACTGGCTGCAAGGACAGGTGGGATGCAACATGTGCCCGCACCTTCCCCCATAGACATAGACCCAGGACTGCCATCTTACTTTCGTTGGACGGGGTCGGCCACAGCTTTAGACTGAGGCACCACGTTGCAGAAACGCAACTTTTTTTGTTGCAGATTTTGTTGCGGTTTTTGAGTCGAAGCCAGGAGTGGATTGAGTAAGAGATAGAAGTAAAACCACAACAAAATCTGCAACAAAAAAGCTGCGTTTCCGCAACTTGGGGCCTCAGCCTTAATGTTTCTCATATCAAAAGTCTCATAATATAAAAAAATTTGAATACTTGCAAAAAACAGTCTTATTACCTGGATCAGGAGCGATATGTCCGACACCGGCCTCCCGAAGTCTGCCTTCCCGATCTGACTTCCTTCCTTGTAGAAAAGCTGTAACTTGTGCAGCAGAACATAGGAAGAACAAGATGACATAATAACAGGACAGAAGGATAAACAAAAACAGAAAAACCGCCATCCACTGGACAACAGAAAGGGAGGGGACCTGGAAGGAGGTTGGTAGAAGGACCGTAACCCCAGAGCTTCACCAATATCATTAGAGGTGGAGGCTACCATTGCCCCAACCCAATACATACTGGAGCAAACCATGGCATCTTTACCTGGGGGGGGGGTCACTGGCCAACCCAAGATCATTTAACCCCATACTGAATGGGCACCACAGGCAGCATTATGTATAACCTCTATATCTTCTTGGCTATCTGGCAAATAAAATGGGGAAAGAGGGCAAGTGGTCCGTGCCAATAATTGGCAGCCATGCAGTCTATGGTGTTCTTCCTAACAGAGTGGCGCCTGTATTCATTGGGCGCCAAATTTACACTACAGTCATCCTCTTCCGGGCTGACACTTTAGGACTACAAGGTGACTTTGGCTGTGACTCCATAGATTGTCATCTTGTCCTGCAAGTCCATCGCCATTGTAAATAAATGGAGTCACATTGCGACCCTGGAGATACTGTGACTGCGACTTCTAGATGTAAAAGATTCAACCACTGCTGGGTTTATTGGTCTAGACGTCTCCATCACAGCACCTTTGGGGTGACCATGCAGAAGTTCATGGCGGGTTCTTAGTTTTTGCACACGGCTTTCCCATGTTGGCTTATCTTACATGATGGCAGGGTGGGATCTGTTGTGTGTTGTTCATCTGAGATTGGATTCTCCTAATCTGAAGACTTTGTAAGGACCAGATTTGTTTTTATGTCTTGAATTCGAGCCTTAGGAAGTTTTTGTCAGAAGAATATCAAGCATTGTCCTCTTATTCTTCCATACATCCGATGCTTTCCCACCTCTGACACTTTTTATCCATTTTCTGTGCCTAAGGCAAGAAGTCCTGTTAATAAGACTAAGAATGTGTGAATATATTACGGAGAACAAGAACATTCAGTTTTGGGGCAGAATTCTTTTTGTGTTTGGACTGGTGAATATTCTACTGATACTATATTTTGACAAGGACAGACAAAAAAAGACCAGGAGGAAACCGAAGGGATCTTAGGGACCCGGAGTTATTTTTGCAGACGATGCTTTTCAGTCCACATGCAAAAAATTCACCTTGCTGCAAAATCTTCAGGCGTTAGAAGTGGATTGTGTGTGCAAAGTGGGCTGTAGACTTCACCCCATACGTGGAATTGGTGGAAATCCAGGATGAGCATGATGGCTTTGGAAATCTGCAGCATGCTGTTATTTTTGCACAGATATTATCTGATAAATGCATTCAGTAAATTGCAGAATCAACGGTAATTCTGCAGTGTGCGGGGTTTGCTGTTCTAGGTCTATAACCAGTGTCTCGCTATCCGTGAGGAATCTGCAACTCCTAACATGATAAGTTGATCTTCCTCCGCTCTATCATTCATGAGGTTCATTGATCTATTGACATCACACCACTGCTGTCCAGGGTGTAATTCTATAGATTGATGGTTTGCAACGTATAGTTAAAGCTCCCTCTTGCAGGCCATATTGGAAATTGTAGTCTCACCACATCTGAAGAGTCAAAGGTTGCCCCTCGCTGACCTACTGATTTGGTCAGGATCCAAATGGTGGTTGAGAAGACCAGACAAACCTCAACATAAATGATGGGATTCTGGAGGATAACCATTTTGGGTGGGTTATATAACTCGAGATATTCTGGTTTAGAACAGCCTGTTACGAATCCGGAAGATCAAAGGAAAGGAACATCATATAGAAGATGAAGTTGGGTTTGATATGACATTTTTTGAGCCCAACACTGGAGACGTCTATTAGAGTCTTTTTCTGGATGATGCAACATCAACTCTTCTTTGGTCTGGGCTTTGCCGACAGAAGTTGAATAAATGTCTCTCAATGTTGGATTTCATGCACCACTTTTACATAAAACAATTTCTTTTTTTCTTTACACGCTTGAACCCTGGAGCCTTCAAAGAGGAAAGTACAGAAAACAGAAGAAAGGAGGGGCAGTAGTTCTGAAGATAGGTGGAAAGCACCAGAAGGAAAGGAGGTGTCACATTTGTGATTGATGTAGCCTGGTTCATGGTGACCACGATCCCGAGGGAAAACTAGAAAGTAGTTCTCATAGGAAATGGTTGCCTTGTAATAATTCTTATTTATTAGGACTCGCTTAGATTGTCCTTGTGTTTAACTGTCCGTGTGCCAGAGGTAAACTCAAGACCCGTGGACTGTGATGCTGTAAATGCACTTCAGTAGAACCATGGGAAGTCATGGACAGTTCTAGAGGTCTCCTGACATGGAACGTGTGAATAGATTGACTATAGGGCGTTACTATTTTAGGGTTTGACCACTTTTCCCCTTCGTAGAGTTGCGTTGCTTGGTTGAGTTTGTCATGGCACAAATCGGTACCATGTAGTTGTTTTCTTCACTACAAAGTACCAACATCATCTAAAGGGGGTGACATCTAAGTGACAACCAGTCAGATGAAAAGTGTTTCAACGTGGGACCTTCTAGGACCACCTAGCCGGTACTATAAAAGTACCCCGTGCAGGTAATGGGCACAGAGACAACGGTCTGACTTCGAGAATGTTGGACAGCTTAGAACAATTTGCAAATAGAGAGACATCTTACACTGGTAGGTTTTAGCCTTCTAGTTGGTGTTTGAGGAGTCTAACTCTCTCCTGCACAGGTTTGCTGAGAATGTCCAACCATACACTGGGAACCCTGATGTTGTCCAACACTCCATTGGCCCGGGACTCTTCTCTGGATTTTACCAGACTCCGGTGCTCAGCTCCTTCTGAAATTATTGGGATCAGACTCCCATGCGTAGAAGCCATCCAAGATGGTGGGGCCATCACCCCTGTTACTACACAGATACAGAAACAGTCCAAGGTGATCTGAACCGATCCTATACCACAGACTGCATAAGGGGCTATGGCCATTACTGATGGGACAGTATAAGACTTTGGAAGTTCTGTGCTCTATCCATCCAGAGACCATGAGGTCTCCATAGACAAGAGGATGAGTGTGACCCATATAACAAGCAGAGAACAAGAGCATTGCACAAAGACTTCCAGCCACAGAAATTATTCAATCTTTCTTATTCTCAAGCAAAAATTGAAAAGAAAAAAAAATCTATCAGACTGGAATCCTTTCCCATATTGCTGGATAATGCCGGGCAGATTCTCTATTCTTCCACATAATACTGTCAGTAAGAACATGGCTCCACTTGACCCTGGGGATGGTTTTCATTTATGAGAGTCATTTACATATCACAATGGACACTCACCGCAGACCAAGGAGAAGAATCCTGCCAGGAGGTTTTCTATGTCATCTTGTAATACTTGTTTGTAATTGTAGGAATTAGAAGACCCGGCTAGAAATACATCAAGAAGACGCCACTTATGGATGGAGATGACTCTCCTGGTCTGATATCGGACTCTGATTATATCAATTGTACCAAAAAGTTACTCTTAAAGGGTGAGTCTATTTTTGCAACCCCTTTTGTTAGTCCTCCCAGTTGCTTACATAGCACCAGCATATTCCATAGCAATGTGCATTGATTGGCCTCACCCACATACAATGGTCAAACATTGATGGTCAATTTTAAAGGGATTTTTTGGAATTGTAATATTGATGATGACCTCCCCTTACGATGAGACCACCACTCACCTGCTGTCTAAAGAGACCGTTACGTTTGGTTGAACGCTGATCTTTGGGGGGCCCAGGTGTCAGAACCCCTCAGATAAGTCATGGATGACCTATCCGAAGGAGTTGATCAATATTGAACTCCTGGAAAACCCCTTTAAGGATGGGACATCAATGTTGGAATCCTGTAAACGCCCTTAAAGCAAAGTATTTCCAACTTTTTTATATTAGTAAAGTCATTTTCGGTAGAATATGATTTCCTTTTATTTGGGGACATCCACAACGAGGAGCCTGGGTCGGTCTGGTGCTGGTTTTGTTGGACTCGAGAAATCTTCTTAAGGGGTGTGTATATTTTTGCAACCATTTTGTAAATGCAACAATGTATCTAAAATACAAATCTAAATCAACTTTGCAACTGTGTTTAATGAAACACAACCTGCTGTTTTGTGTATCCAGCTCTTGTCTAGACCAATTTAGCAAATGAAGGAAAGTTGCAAAGTGCAAAATCCTTAACCTGGCAGGGGAGATCCCATGATCGCCCAGAGTGAGGCTCGCCCCTTGCACCCCAGGTGACCCCTGCGTTTTCACCCAATGCAGGCAATTCATACAATTTGTTGTCGTGAGAGCTGCGTGCATGACTTTTCCTGGAAAAAAACAAACAAACAAAAATTCTTCGCTCCAAATTGCGGCCTGTGTTTGGCTTCTCTTTATGGAGGACTAAGGAACGCCGTTACTACGTGTGTGTGACTTTTTGTCTTTGATGCTTTGCAGATTGTGGCGATATAAAGGCGTCTTTCACCCGGGCCTCCTGTTTGCTGTGTGGGTGGTGTCTGTATACAGTTTACGCTCGCTGTTTGTGTGGGCTTTTTTCAATGGTTGGAATGTTTTTTTCTTTCCTCGCGCATTGCTCCGTACTGTATATATATATCTTTCAATTGCACACTTTCCTTCTCGCAGCTTAACATCTACAAAAACCCTTTTTTTTAACGTGCCAGGTTGTATCACAAAGGAAATTAGGATGAAAGAGCCGCCATTGTGGGGACCTGACGATGGAGGACGAGATGGGGTTCCTTCTATTTTTGCAGAAATTGAGGCCTAGCAATGACGACACCTCCCAATTGCCTTTTTTCGATTTGTTTGTAATACGTTCACGCTGCCATATAATACCGAGGGATTCAATACAGAAGTCACGTCAATGCTGCCCCATATTTCCTAAATGATAAGCGGCCCACGTAATATTACCATACAGTGCCAACATATAATATTACAATTCAATTGCTAAATAATGCCGCCATATGCGGCTAAACAATGCCGGGAGTTTGGAGCAGCTCCAAGCCGGGGGCCCCATGTGCTGTAAACCACAGCCTTTTTGGAAATCGCAACGTGTATTTTAGTGCAAAGTGGGGATGGGATTAGTAGTGGTTTTCTCCGTCGCGTTTACACCCCATGGGGCCCCGGCCTTACCCAGAATAAGACACGTTTTTTTTTTTTTATATATGTGATTTTGAGGCCTAGTAGGCTAAGTTCATACGGAGGTAGTGGGGCGGATTTTGGCACTCCGACTCCGGAGGTTGCTGCGGCCATGCGGACGCCGCAGCTCAACAAGCCACGGAAACTGCCTGAAGAAAGGGCAGCTATAGACCACCATTGTGAGGGGGCGGATTATGACGTGGATTACGCGCCATAATACGCCCCCTCTGTGCCCGTGTGAACGAGCCCTTAGTGTTCATTCACACAGAGTTTTTCGGCGAGGATTTCGGCAAGGAAAAAATCCGCTTCAGGAATTAGGAAATGTTTTTTCCTCCAGCACAGTGTATTTTCTCGCAAGTGGTTTTTCCACATGGTTTTTGCAAATTCCATGTCAAAATCCGCAACCAAATCCGCGGCATGGATTTGCCGCCTCCCATTGACTGTGTTGGTTTTTGCAGGTGGAGGCTTTTTTATGCTAGCGGAAGAAACAAGCTAGTGAAACCCATAAAACTCTATGAGGAGGCGTTTTTTTCTATGTGGATTCTGACACGGATTCAGCGCCAAAATCCTCACCAAAAAACTCCATGTGAATGGACCCTTAGGGTCCGTGCACACAGTTTTTTTTACGCTGACTTTGACGCTGAATCTGTGTCAGAATCCACGTTAAAAAAACGCCTCCCTATAGAGTTCTCTTGGGAGGCTTTTTCGGAGGCTTATTCAGCATCAAATTCAGCGCCAAAAAACTCTGTGTGAATAGACCCTAACATTTTTTTTTAGTTTTAACGCTTTGGGTTCTTCAAATAATTTTTATGTCTTTTTTGGTCATAAATTGGGTTATAGTTTGTTTTTTGATTTTTGCACGTTTTCGCTTTGTAATTTCAGAGAAAGAAGTAACGGAGGAGACTCGCGAGTGTTTTTCACTTTTTTTTTACGTTTTTTAATACAAAAAAAAATTCTAACTAGTTTCCCCTCTTATGGTAATTTTTATTTAGGTGACCTGTATGGAACCTGTGACCCAAGAACCTTTAGGGCTCGTTCACACGGAGTAAACGCGGCGTAATCGCGTACTGTAAAAAAACACGGCGTACACGTGCCGTAAACCCGCCACAATGCGCGGCGCGTTTACTCTGTGTGAACGAGCCCTTAGGGTGAGGCCCCACAATGCGGAAACGCAGCTTCTTTTGTCGCAGATTTTGCTGCCGTTTTTTGAGCCAAACCTAGGAAAGGCTACAAAAGTAATGGGAAAACTGTAGGAAGCTCTTAGGGCTCGTTTACACGGAGGGGCAGTGGGGCGGATTTTGGCACCGATAGTGACGCGGGGAGCCGGGTCAAAACCTGCCTGCCACGACCGTTGCGGTCACGGCTTCCCCTCTGGAGTCGGCTCAAATGAATGGGCCGATTCCGGAGGTTGCTGCCGCCAGGCGGAATCCGCCTGAAGAAGGGGCAACATGCCGCTAGTGGAAAAAAGAACGCTAGTGGTCTCCATAGACCACCATTGAATGGAGGCGGATTTTGAGGCTGTCAAAATCCGCCTCCTTGCCCCCGTATGAACTAGCCCTTACACTTCTACCTTCTGCTCAGTCCACTCCTGGCTTTGGCTCAAAAAACTGCCGCAAAATCTGCAACAAAAAAAGCTGCCTTTCCGCCACGTGGGGCTTCAGCCTATGTGTGTTTCTTTCTTTATTCTTTTTTTGATACATTGTGCCTTTCATCAGATCACAGAACTTTGAGGACATTGTAGCGATTTGTTTATTTCATTAACTGATACATTATTACAGTAGGACACCGCCTCCTCGCCCTTCCTATCGAGCTGATCTGGGTGTGTTTTTTACAGCCACAATCTACTACTCTATCCCAATGCGTGGACACAGCTCTGCTACATCGGTCACAAATTCGTTGATGACATTCATTCCCTAAGCCATAGTGGATTCCTGGAAATTGTAGCGACCGGGTGAAGCCTTGTTGAGTCGGAGCTCGGAGCCACTGACTAGTTGATTTGGTATTCGGAGCAGAGTCACCGCTTGGAATTGGCGAAGCGCGTGCTCGGCAGGCTGGATGGCTCGTTTCTCTGTGAATACTAACTAGCTCAGCTGGGACTTGAAAGAAGGAATGTTTGCTTGGCAGCCGGGAGCAGAACCTGACATAAAATACGATGCGGCCATCAATCATAGCACCACCGAGCGTGGACATATCGTTTAAATGTCACGGAGATGGCAGCTTTATTTATTTATTTTATTTTTATCTTTCTATTTCTCCGCTTTTCCTCCCGGCCCCCGTAAATCCAGGTGGGTTTTCGGCTCAGATTGGAGATTTTTCCGTCATTTATTTAATTCTTTGTTTTCTTCTTGTATTTCTCCTCATTTGTTGGTTTAATTAGAGACGGACGCAGTCATCGTCACCTGCCGTCATCGTTCTGACAAGGCGACAACGCGAGGGATTTTTTTTTTTTTTTTTTTACCAACGTAAATGAGAAGTCATTTTGGATGTGACATCTCTGCCGATTGTGTGATATTCACGCTGTTATATTAAGTTTCTCCATGTAAATTGATATTAATTGAAAGTGTGACACGCCGCATTCATCGCTTCCATCTCTCGCCGGCTAGGACTGATCTGGAGTGCCTGTGGTTAGACAAAATGGCGAGTTACAAAACTGTTGTGACCAATTGCAGCACAGCTCTCATGTCATATTCTGCGTTGGAAAAATGAAATCTGCGCTTTGGCGTTTAGTACAGTGGTTATGGCGGTTTTTTGACAATAAATAAGACACATTCTCCAGCGGGATCGCGCAATGGCGGAGATATATGGCCTCCGCGTGAAATTCAGGACCAAAATACTCTGTCTGAAGTCAGCCTAATAGTTAATCTTAGCCTTACCTATGTGATTGACAGCCTTTCTATCAAGTCTGGGGTGGGTTCTGGACTTCCTAAAAAAGGTCATCAGCTCACACAGGTTGGCTAGCTATTGTGACTGTATCCATGCTAGGTTCTTCTCTTGCTATTGTATTATTGACTTCTGACCTTTGGCTTCCCTTGTGACTACTCTTTTTGGATTACGGTTTTGTACTGCTTTGTCTCTCTGGCTTTGACCCTTGGCTTGCTGACTCCTCTTCTGTGTTGTTTGTCTTGTCTTGCTCTGTGTCACATTTATTCAGAGAAGGGACTGTCGCCCAGTTGTCCCTGTCATTAGGACAGTTGTAGCAAGTAGGTAGGTACAGGCCCTGGGACAAGTTAAGGACTCACTCTCAATGTCTTTCCTTTTCAGCAGCGCTCAATTAGCGCTTTCCTTACAAGCCCCTCGCCCTTCACCACACCCCATTTCAGGAAAGTGGTGAGGATGGCTTAAAAACACCACGTACGACAATTTTTGTCACACGTAGGGTACAAACAATAATGAGCGTAACAAATTGTGCCCGGAGCTTATATATAAGGCCTCATGAACACCACCGTACTTTTTATCCACCATTGCGGATATAGTTTTTTTTGGATGAGTGTCCAGGCAAAATATGGAGCATGTCCTATACCTGTCCGTATTTGCAGCTCTGTCAATACATTTGCAGTGTATGGATCAGTAAAGATCGCGATGATGCATGGATAGCAATCCGTGGCACATTGGTACCGTTTTTACTGACCCGTTGGTTGCACATGGTCTTTGCACCTTAATACCACATGCCACAATATGGGAACCTAGTACAACGGCCTATTACAGACATACTAGATATGATACCTCTACTGTACCAAGATTTGGGATGGTAAAATTGGGGCATTTAAGTGCAAGGTAGCGCAACAGGGAATGCCAACTTTTGGGCACCATAAAAAAATTGCTGTTGAGTGGAGAAAGGTTCAGAGACTCAGTTAATGTTATATACCTGAGATTAGCATACAATCCATTAACAAAAAATGTGTAACGTTTCGTCCACACCGGTCCATTAGATGATTGGATTGTCCAAGGGGAGCGAAGAGAAGCAGCACAAGCTTATGAGCATGGAGGAACCAAGCGGTTTGTGCCTCAGGACATCCATGTTCATATGGTTGTGCTTCTTTTTTATCCTCTTGGGCAATACGATTATCCAATGAAGGTCCGGTGTGGAGCGAAACGTTACATGGTTTTGGTACTGGATTGCTTGTCAATAAAAATCTGAGTTTCTGAACCTCTCTCTACTATAAAAGCATCAGAACTGTTTAACACAGAGTGCCATGATACCAGAAGAAAAATTTGCTGCGATTATCCTTGAAAATTTAGGAAAGACCTATAAAATGTGGTACTCTTGGCAAGTAAGTATTTGTGTAATATGGCATCTGGTGGAGCGGGCCACAATAAATCCCCATATGCATAGATGTCAAATGTCCCAAATTTTCCAACAATCTCAAATTTTTGGTAACAATCTGACCAAATTCAGGCATGTTCAGTTTCAAAAGATTAATGATTCTGCCCAAAAATGGACTGTGGGACTTCTTTTTAGGGCATCATATATAGGATCATACAACACAGAGGTGCAAGAAGCCTAAACTACTGAAAATTTAGTCAATGTGATTTCCCAGTTTTGAAACTTGATGTTCCATTACTTTTGTCAATGCCAAAAGAATTGGAATCAAAGGATTGGAATGGAAGAATTGGAATGGAAGGATTGGAATGGAAGAGTTGGAATGGAAGGATTGGAATGGAAGAGTTGGAATGGAAGGATTGGAATCGAAGAGTTGGAACGGAAAAATTGGAATGGAAGAGTTGGAATGGAAGGATTGGAATGGAAGAGTTGAAATAGAAGAGTTGGAATGGAAGAGTTGGAATGGAAGAGTTGGAATGGAAGGATTGGAATGGAAGGATTGGAATGGAAGAGTTGGAATGGAAGAATTGGAATGGAAGAGTTGGAATGGAAGAATTGGAATGGAAGGATTGGAATGGAAGAGTTGGAATGGAAGGATTGGAATGGAAGAGTTGGAATGGAAGGATTGGAATCGAAGAGTTGGAACGGAAAAATTGGAATGGAAGAGTTGGAATGGAAGGATTGGAATGGAAGAGTTGAAATAGAAGAGTTGGAATGGAAGAGTTGGAATGGAAGAGTTGGAATGGAAGGATTGGAATGGAAGGATTGGAATGGAAGAGTTGGAATGGAAGAATTGGAATGGAAGAGTTGGAATGGAAGAGTTGGAATGGAAGAATTGGAATGGAAGGATTGGAATGGAAGAGTTGGAATGGAAGGATTGGAATGGAAGAATTGGAATGGAAGAATTGGAATGGAAGGATTGGAATGGAAGAATTGGAATGGAAAAATTGGAATGGAATGATTGGAATGGAAGAGTTGGAATAGAAGAGTTGGAATGGAAGAGTTGGAATAGAAGAGTTGGAATGGAAGAATTGGAATGGAAGAGTTGGAATGGAAGAGTTGGAATGGAAGAATTGGAATGGAAGGATTGGAATGGAAGAGTTGGAATCTAAGAGTGGGAATGGAAGAGTTGGAATGGAAGAGTTGGAATGGAAGGATTGGAATGGAAGAGTTGGAATGGAAGGATTGGAATGGAAGAATTGGAATGGAAGAGTTGGAATGGAAGAGTTGGAATAGAAGAGTTGGAATGGAAGAGTTGGAATAGAACAGTTGGAATGGAAGAGTTGGAATCGAAGAGTGGGAATGGAAGAGTTGGAATGGAAGGATTGGAATGGAGGAGTTGGAATGGAAGGATTGGAATGGAAGAGTTGGAATGGAAGGATTGGAATCGAAGAGTTGGAACGGAAAAATTGGAATGGAAGAGTTGGAATGGAAGGATTGGAATGGAAGAGTTGAAATAGAAGAGTTGGAATGGAAGAGTTGGAATGGAAGAGTTGGAATGGAAGGATTGGAATGGAAGGATTGGAATGGAAGGATTGGAATGGAAGAGTTGGAATGGAAGGATTGGAATGGAAGAATTGGAATGGAAGAATTGGAATGGAAAAATTGGAATGGAAAGATTGGAATGGAAGAGTTGGAATGGAAGGATTGGAATAGAAGAATTGGAATGGAAAGATTGGAATAGAAAAATTGGAATGGAAGAGTTGGAATAGAAGAGTTGGAATGGAAGAGTTGGAATGGAAGAATTGGAATGGAAGAGTTGGAATGGAAGAGTTGGAATGGAAGAATTGGAATGGAAGGATTGGAATGGAAGAGTTGGAATGGAAGGATTGGAATGGAAGAATTGGAATGGAAGAATTGGAATGGAAAAATTGGAATGGAATGATTGGAATGGAAGAGTTGGAATAGAAGAGTTGGAATGGAAGAGTTGGAATAGAAGAGTTGGAATGGAAGAATTGGAATGGAAGAGTTGGAATGGAAGAGTTGGAATGGAAGAATTGGAATGGAAGGATTGGAATGGAAGAGTTGGAATCTAAGAGTGGGAATGGAAGAGTTGGAATGGAAGGATTGGAATGGAAGAGTTGGAATGGAAGGATTGGAATGGAAGAGTTGGAATGGAAGGATTGGAATGGAAGAATTGGAATGGAAGAGTTGGAATGGAAGAGTTGGAATAGAAGAGTTGGAATGGAAGAGTTGGAATAAAACAGTTGGAATGGAAGAGTTGGAATCGAAGAGTGGGAATGGAAGAGTTGGAATGGAAGGATTGGAATGGAGGAGTTGGAATGGAAGGATTGGAATGGAAGAGTTGGAATGGAAGGATTGGAATCGAAGAGTTGGAACGGAAAAATTGGAATGGAAGAGTTGGAATGGAAGGATTGGAATGGAAGAGTTGAAATAGAAGAGTTGGAATGGAAGAGTTGGAATGGAAGGATTGGAATGGAAGGATTGGAATGGAAGGATTGGAATGGAAGAGTTGGAATGGAAGGATTGGAATGGAAGAATTGGAATGGAAGAATTGGAATGGAAAAATTGGAATGGAAAGATTGGAATGGAAGAGTTGGAATGGAAGGATTGGAATAGAAGAATTGGAATGGAAAGATTGGAATGGAAAAATTGGAATGGAAGAGTTGGAATAGAAGAGTTGGAATGGAAGAGTTGGAATGGAAGAATTGGAATGGAAGAGTTGGAATGGAAGAGTTGGAATGGAAGAATTGGAATGGAAGGATTGGAATGGAAGAGTTGGAATGGAAGGATTGGAATGGAAGAATTGGAATGGAAGAATTGGAATGGAAAAATTGGAATGGAATGATTGGAATGGAAGAGTTGGAATAGAAGAGTTGGAATGGAAGAGTTGGAATAGAAGAGTTGGAATGGAAGAATTGGAATGGAAGAGTTGGAATGGAAGAGTTGGAATGGAAGAATTGGAATGGAAGGATTGGAATGGAAGAGTTGGAATCTAAGGGTGCATGCACACTACGTAACGCCGGGCGTGTATGAGAGCCGTACACGCCGGCGTTACAGCAGGGCTGCCGAACACTTCCCATTCACTTCAATGGGAGCGCTCGTAAACGCCGCTGTTACGAGCGCTCCCATTGAAGTGAATGGGAAGTGTTCGGCAGTCTGCTGTAATGCCGGCGTGTACGGCTCTCATACACGCCCGGCGTTACTCAGTGTGCATGCACCCTAAGAGTGGGAATGGAAGAGTTGGAATGGAAGGATTGGAATGGAAGAGTTGGAATGGAAGGATTGGAATGGAAGAGTTGGAATGGAAGGATTGGAATGGAAGAATTGGAATGGAAGAGTTGGAATGGAAGAGTTGGAATAGAACAGTTGGAATGGAAGAGTTGGAATCGAAGAGTGGGAATGGAAGAGTTGGAATGGAAGGATTGGAATGGAAGAGTTGGAATGGAAGGATTGGAATGGAAGAGTTGGAATGGAAGGATTGGAATCGAAGAGTGGGAATGGAAGAGTTGGAATGGAAGGATTGGAATGGAAGAGTTGGAATGGAAGGATTGGAATGGAAGAGTTGGAATGGAAGAATTGGAATGGAAGAGTTGGAATGGGAGGATTGGAATCGAAGAGTTGGAATAGAAGAGATGGAATGGGAGAGTTGGAATGGAAGAGTTGGAATGGAAGAGTTGGAATCGAAGGATTGGAATCGAAGAGTTGGAATGGTTTTTGATGGGTTGGTAAATTTCGGCCCATGCATTGTGGTTAGACGGGCACTATGTCTATGAGGATCTAGTCATTCCGGTGTGAGTATTAACTTGTTGTCTATAGAGAGCATAGCCACTATAGTCTATATATATACCTGTATTGTGGAGCAGTAGAGCACATGCTATTCTTAGCGGCATTAATAGAGCAGTAACCCATTGTTGTCCATCACGTCTCCGCTCCCTCCTGTAAGCTGACGTCTGATTGGTTGCTATGGCGTGTTGAATTTGTCGTGATTAGAGAAATTCTCTCTGACATTTCAATATGTTTCTGAAATATGTTCTCCTCCACCTTTCGGCGCCGTGTGGGAGCTGTTTTCCTTTGTGTCAGACTGACGCCTGGTGTACGGTAAACAATGGGATTCACTCCAAACCGGCTGTCATTTTCCTATCGGATCTCTGAGAATACTGGCGCCGGTGCTGATGAGCCGATGTGTTCTGTGTGAGCGAGCAGCTGGACCATTAGGCAGATGTGTTGTGTCTGGGCAGATGTTCTATAAACCCGCCCACAGGCATCAAACACAAATGGCTGCAATACTCTGCTGTGTACACAAAGACGGATCGGATTATGTGGCTGTTCGCACCGTCATATGGGAGGTGATGTAACATATGCAGACAAGGACGTTACGTGGCTGAGGAATTGGAAAATGTGTACATGACAACACAAGGAGCGCAGACTATTTATGCAGTACTTAAAGGAACACTCCATGCAAAATGACACATATATTACTTATCCTGTATTATACTCCAGAGCTGCGCTCACTGTTCTGCTGGTACAGTCACTGTGTACATACATTACATTACTTATCCTGTATTATACTCCAGAGCTGCGCTCACTATTCTGCTGGTACAGTCACTGTGTACATACATTACATTACTTATCCTGTATTATACTCCAGAGCTGTGCTCACTATTCTGCTGGTACAGTCACTATGTACATACATTACATTACTTATCCTGTATTATACTCCAGAGCTGCGCTCACTATTCTGCTGGTACAGTCACTGTGTACATACATTACATTACTTATCCTGTATTATACTCCAGAGCTGTGCTCACTATTCTGCTGGTACAGTCACTGTGTACATACATTAAATTACTTAACCTGTATTATACCCCAGAGCTGCACTCACTATTCTGCTGGTACAGTCACTGTGTACATACATTACATTACTTAACCTGTATTATACCCCAGAGCTGCACTCACTATTCTGCTGGTACAGTCACTGTGTACATACATTACATTATTTATCCTGTATTATACTCCAGAGCTGCGCTCACTATTCTGCTGGTGCAGTCACTGTGTACATACATTACATTACTTATCCTGTATTATACCCCAGAGCTGCACTCACTATTCTGCTGGTACAGTCACTGTGTACATACATTACATTACTTAACCTGTATTATACCCCAGAGCTGCACTCACTATTCTGCTGGTACAGTCACTGTGTACATACATTACATTATTTATCCTGTATTATACTCCAGAGCTGCGCTCACTATTCTGCTGGTGCAGTCACTGTGTACATACATTACATTACTTAACCTGTATTATACTCCAGAGCTGCGCTCACTATTCTGCTGGTGCAGTCACTGTGTACATACATTACATTACTTATCCTGTATTATACCCCAGAGCTGCACTCACTATTCTGCTGGTGCAGTCACTGTGTACATACATTACATTACTTATCCTGTATTATACTCCAGAGCTGAGCTCACTATTCTGCTGGTACAGTCACTGTGTACATACATTACATTACTTATCCTGTATTATACTCCAGAGCTGCGCTCACTATTCTGCTGGTGCAGTCACTGTGTACATACATTACATTACTTATCCTGTATTATACTCCAGAGCTGCGCTCACTATTCTGCTGGTGCAGTCACTGTGTACATACATTACATTACTTATCCTGTATTATACTCCAGAGCTGCGCTCACTATTCTGCTGGTACAGTCACTGTGTACATACATTACATTACTTATCCTGTATTATACTCCAGAGCTGCACTCACTATTCTGCTGGTGCAGTCACTGTGTACATACATTACATTACTTATCCTGTATTATACTCCAGAGCTGCGCTCACTATTCTGCTGGTACAGTCACTGTGTACATACATTACATTACTTATCCTGTATTATACTTCCAGAGCTGCGCTCACTATTCTGCTGGTACAGTCACTGTGTACATACATTACATTACTTATCCTGTATTATACTCCAGAGCTGCACTCACTATTCTGCTGGTGCAGTCACTGTGTACATACATTACATTACTTATCCTGTATTATACTCCAGAGCTGCGCTCACTATTCTGCTGGTACAGTCACTGTGTACATACATTACATTACTTATCCTGTATTATACTCCAGAGCTGCACTCACTATTCTGCTGGTACAGTCACTGTGTACATACATTACATTACTTATCCTGTATTATACTCCAGAGCTGTGCTCACTATTCTCCTGGTACAGTCACTGTGTACATACATTACATTACTTATCCTGTATTATCCCCCAGAGCTGCGCTCACTATTCTGCCGGTACAGTCACTGTGTACATACATTACATTACTTATCCTGTATTATACTCCAGAGCTGCACTCACTATTCTGCTGGTACAGTCACTGTGTACATACATTACATTACTTATCCTGTATTATACTCCAGAGCTGCACTCACTATTCTGCTGGTGCAGTCACTGTGTACATACATTACATTACTTATCCTGTATTATACTCCAGAGCTGCGCTCACTATTCTGCTGGTACAGTCACTGTGTACATACATTACATTACTTATCCTGTATTATACTCCAGAGCTGCGCTCACTATTCTGCTGGTACAGTCACTGTGTACATACATTACATTACTTATCCTGTATTATACTCCAGAGCTGCACTCACTATTCTGCTGGTGCAGTCACTGTGTACATACATTACATTACTTATCCTGTATTATACTCCAGAGCTGCGCTCACTATTCTGCTGGTACAGTCACTGTGTACATACATTACATTACTTATCCTGTATTATACTCCAGAGCTGCACTCACTATTCTGCTGGTACAGTCACTGTGTACATACATTACATTACTTATCCTGTATTATACTCCAGAGCTGTGCTCACTATTCTCCTGGTACAGTCACTGTGTACATACATTACATTACTTATCCTGTATTATCCCCCAGAGCTGCGCTCACTATTCTGCCGGTACAGTCACTGTGTACATACATTACATTACTTATCCTGTATTATACTCCAGAGCTGCGCTCACTATTCTGCTGGTGCAGTCACTGTGTACATACATTACTTATCCTGTATTATACTCCAGAGCTGTGCTCACTATTCTCCTGGTACAGTCACTGTGTGTACATACATTACATTACTTATCCTGTATTATACTCCAGAGCTGCGCTCACTATTCTGCTGGTGCAGTCACTGTGTACATACATTACATTACTTATCCTGTATTATACTCCAGAGCTGCGCTCACTATTCTGCTGGTACAGTCACTGTGTACATACATTACATTACTTATCCTGTATTATACTCCAGAGCTGCACTCACTATTCTGCTGGTACAGTCACTGTGTACATACATTACACCTACTGTACAGTTTACACTTGTGATTTACATTTTTGGGGAGTTTTTCATCCCGGACTATATAGATCGAACAACGGCAGTGTGAACGTCCCTTTTCTTGAGGTCTGTGATTGAAAAATATCCCAAAAGTACCAAATCTTGAGGTTTTTTTTTTTTTTTTTTAAATTCACTACAGTGGAAGGAAAGTTGGAAAACATTCGAAGATTTCTCTTCTTTGCCGGCACTATTTTCAGTAGGTCAGCCTTATAGCCTAGTAGCCTGATATTTCTCTTCCTCCTGGTACTAGTCTTACTCCCGAGCCAGCGGCCATGTTGTGCGGGTCCCTGTGCAGGGACAGAGTCTTCTCGGCATCGGTTTCTCTCATTACATAATGGATTCTGGAGCCTCTTGTTTAGTTCCAGATAAAGGAGCAGCCGCTTGGCCCCCCACCTGCCCTGTAATTGAGGCTTCACCCTCCATGTGAATGGTCATATTAGCCTCGTGCATTCTTCAGACTCCTAATCTAGACCAGGCATGGATGCAGGCAGAACTCCGCAGCAGGTTTTGGTGTTTGTCTGAGCTCCTGTCATTTCTCTCCTCCAGGTGCAAACATCCAAGAGACAAGAACTCTCTGTTCCTTTCACTACTGACGCTCGACAAACAGCGAGATCCTGAGCTCCCGGTTATCAGGATAAGTGGTTTGACGGTGATGACAAAATGACAGTTCTGGGGGAAAAAGGAAAGAAAAAAGCTTAAAAGTGCAAAGTATCGAAAAACCTAAATCCTGTCTAGGAACTCTGCCCATACATACAATACACATACAATGTACACGCTTAGCTACACGTGTAGTTGGACATGTCAACCATGTAGGGCTCTTATATTGTCCGTGATGTATTGGGACGGAAGATCTTATGAGTGAGGAGCGAAGCTCATGAGGTTTGTTCTGCAAATATTCACAAGGTTTGTCCGTCGGTTAGGGTTAGGGTTCCTTCACCTCTCTTGGGCTCCATCAGGGTCCTCTTTGATCATTCTCCAGCCTCCTGGGTGACATCTTGGGCCCCAAGGGACCACTGAGGCCTGTGATTTTTTCTAAGCAATCATGATATTGACACATCCCATCTATTCCCATTATTGAATGCTGTCACTTGCTCATTATCTATTCTCATCAGTAGTAGAGATGAGCGAATAGTAGAATACCTAGCTCCATAAGAAAGAATGGGAGCGGCTGCTTGCTGTTCGCCCGCTCCCATTCATTCCTATGTTTCGAAAACTATGTTTCGAATACTATTCGAATCAACTCTAATCAGTAGTACTGTCACCTGCTTATTATCTGTTCTCAATAGCAGTGCTGTCACTCAGTCATTATCTATTTTCATAAGAATTGTTGTCCCTGCTCATTATCGATTCTCATCAGATTTGCTATGATGTGCTCATTAGCTATTTTAATCAATATCACTGCCACTTGCTCATTATCTTTTCTTGTCCTAAATAAAATCACTTGCTGGTTTATTCTTTTCAGAAATGCTATGTATTCTTATCACAAGTTGTGTTGCTTGTTCATCAACTGTTCTGATCAGAAGTACTGCCACTTACTCATTACCTATTCTCATCAGAAATGTTGTCACTTGCTCATTATTTGTTCTTTTTTTTTTTTTAATTCAAAGTTTATTGAACAAGAGCAAAGATGACAACAAATAATATTGAAATCAAACTGGGGGGAGGGGTGGAGGCGCAGCTCACACCAACATCCCAAGCAGCAAGTAGCAAAGGAATCTGGAGTTCAATAAACATTTATAAAAAAATTTTTTTTTTTTTGAACAACAACAGACACATATCGACAAGAAGAAAGAGAAGAAGAGAAGAGGGGGGGAGGAAAGAGACAAGAGGGAGAGACAAAAAGAAGAGGGGAGGGGAGGGAAAGGAGGGGGGAAATGGAAATCGTAGCGATAAACCGAAAATTTCACAGTTTACATTATACCAGACCATAAAATAAAATAATACCCCAGATTGTAATAGGCGCAAACAGGAAGGACCGCCACATCTATTGCGTGATGTATTAACGATTTTCTAACCAGGGAGACCAAACCTTCACAAAGACCTTATGATTTCTCTTGGTCCTACTCATCATTTCCTCAAATCTCGCAATTTGATTGGCTTTTGCTAGCCAGTGGGCAAAAACAGGCACCTGTGAAGATTTCCATAGTAATGGGATTTGCAGTTTTGCAGCTGAAAGTAGGTGGTATACCAGAGTCTGTGCGTGTGACTGGAGTCGTGGCACTGACGTAAATAAAATAAGCATGGCAGGAGTAAGTTCAAAGGTGTCGAATCCAAGTGACTTGATCTTCGACTCCACCGCAGACCAATACTGCCGAATGGATGGGCAAGTCCACCAGATATGTAACAAAGTCCTACTAGCCCCGCCGCACCGCCAACAGAGGTCTGAGTCTATTAGGCCATGTGAGTGCAACCAGGAGGGAGAGCGATACCACCGTGATAGCAATTTATAGTGGTTTTCTTGGAGTCTAACACATGTGGAGATCCCATGAGACCTGGCAAGAACTAACTTCACCAAGTCATCTGTAAGCGTAACACCTAAGTCCAATTCCCAGCTATTGATAAAGAAGGGTTTAGTAGTAGTCGGAGGCCTAATTATTTTGTGGAAAAAGGTAGCGACCTTAAACTTCTTAGTGCTCGCTAAAAAGTACATCTGCTCATAAGGCGTGGGGCCTCTCTTCCAGTCCGGAATTAAGTCAAACAGACGCTTGCAGGTGGCGTAATGGGAGACATGAAGAAAGGTGAGGACTTTCCGTCTGTCAGCAAAAGCAGGCGTTTGTGGGAGTTCTTCCGGAGGAGGCAAGCCTCCCTGCTCACAAAAAGATGCTAGAGGAACCTTAAGAAGCAGCATCCAAAAATCCTCCAAGGGTCGAGCAATCTCCGGAAGGCATTCAGGTATCAGTGCTGCTGGGAGACAAAGGGAAGGAGCCGGAGCAATCCTGTGTCTAAACTTTTCCCACGTCTGTAGAGCACCCCCCAGAACCGCATCACGCACAGAGACTTTTCTACTTTTCCGCTTAGAAGAAGTCGAAGACCACAGGTCTGCCAGGAAATAGGGACCATACGTAGTCGTTAAGAGTCTACCCAGAGAGGACTCAGGCGGGGTTGTAGCAAGTTCAGTCCAGAAGTGCAATTGAATGGCTTCGTAGGTTTGTTGTAAATCTGGGACATTTAAGCCTCCTTCCTGTTTGCGCCTACATAGAGCAGAATAAGATAACCGGGGTCTTTTACCTTTCCATAAGAATTTCGTAAACAAAGAGCGTAATGTTACAAAAAAGGACGAGGGCAGTAAAATAGGCAGCATTCTGAGAACATATGAAATTTTAGGAGTAATATATGTTTGCAACAAGTTACGCCTACCCAGCCAGGATATGAGAGGGATATCATAGGACTTCAGTTGGGACTGGATATCCTGTAACAGTGCAGCAAAATTTAAGCTATACAACTCAGATACAGAGCGGGGGATCCTCACTCCTAAATACTTGATCGAGGAGCTCGCCCACCGGAGGGGAAGAGATCCAGCCAAAAGCGCCTGTCTAGAATAGGGCAGTGAAATATTCAAGACGTCACATTTATCTAAGTTTATTTTATAGTTCGAAAGGCTGCCAAACTCCTCAATAGTGTCCAGAAGCACCTGTAGGCCCGTGTCGGGGTTTGACACCAAAAAGAGGACGTCATCTGCAAAGGCCAAGGATTGGAGAGAGCCCCCGTTAAAGTTCACCCCTTCAATACTCGGGTGTTCCCTAACCCTCTGCAAGAAAGGTTCCAAGGATAAAATAAACAGGGAGGGGGATAATGGACACCCCTGCCTCTTATGGGCAGGGAAGGAATTTACCACTGTGCGAACCTCGTCTTCAGAAATAGGATCCAGCAAAGTCTCTGCCTGTTCTTCACTTAGCCTAGGGAGATTGAGGGGCGCGAGGAAAGCAGAGATCGCATCTGCCTTGTCAATCACCAGGGGCGAGCCAGGGGTCTCCAAGTTGTACAGATCTAAATAGTAGCGTCTAAAGGCTTCAGCTATATCAGGGGTGGATGTAAGAAGTGGGCCTAAGTCAGGTTTGATAGAGGTAATGTAGGTCCTGGATTGAGCCTTCTTAATCAACGAACTCATCATCCGACCACCTTTGTTTCCGTGTGCATACAAATTTTGTTTGTAATTGAGGAAATGCTTGGAAGCTTTAGCAGAAAGTAGATCTCTGAGCTCAGTTCTGAGCGCACTTAGCTTGTCTAGATCCAAAATGGACTGTGAGAGTTTATGTGCTCTCTCCAGAGTGGAGATACGGGTAAGTAGGGAGTCTATTTGCTGTTGTTGCAGCTTCTTCCACCTAGCACCCTGGGAGATCAATATCCCACGGATATAATGCTTATGAGTTTCCCAAACAATAGTGGGACTCGTGTCAGGAGTAGTATTAATTTCAAAGAACTCTTTAATGTGCTTGGAAACATGCTCCACCGTGTCTGGGGAGTCAAGCAGTCTCTCATTAAGTTTCCACGTGAGTTCTGGTTTAGGGATAGGGACTAATTTAATGTCACAGGTAATCGGGGCGTGATCTGAAATTGAGATCTGGCCAATACGCGACTTCCTGGACCAGTGCAAGAGATTCTTAGAAAGCAATAAGTAATCCAACCTTTGATAAGAGGATCGAGGATTAGAATAAAAGGTGAAGTCTTTGGTGGTGGGATGATGAGTCCGCCAGATATCTACCAAGGACAAATCCTGGAAGAGTTTACAGACCCTGCTCAAAGCCCTTTGCGACAGCTGAGATCTACCAGAGGACGAATCCAACAGAGGGTTTAGTGTCAAGTTAAGATCAGCCCCCAAGATAATCTCGCCTTCAGCAAACAAGTGGAGTGTTTCAAACGTCTTGACTAGCCAATTCACCTGACCCGATGTAGGGACATATAGGTTCACCAGTGTGTAGGTGTCCGATGCGATTTTCCCCTTCACAAAGAGGGCTCTACCATCTAGGTCAGTATATTGCTTAAGACACGTGAAGGGAACAGAGTGATGAACGGCTATAGACACCCCTCTCGAAGCCCCGGAGTCGCTACCATTATGAAACCATTGGGAAAAATAATTAATCGGAAGCTTAGGTATCCTACCCCTCCTGAAGTGAGTCTCCTGCAAGAAAAGGATCTTAGTCTGCAACTTCCGCAGAAGGAGCAGGACCCCGTGTCTCTTAGCCGGAGAATTCAACCCATGAGCATTAAGTGATGTGACTGTCACCTGAGCCATGCCCTGGTAGGAAGACAAGCAAAAGGAGCACCGGAATACCACTACTAAGGGAAAGGGAAGGGGTGGAAGGGTGGGTTAGAGGAGGATAACACAAGGAAGAGCCAAAAGGGAATACAAAGATAAAGAGGAGAGGGGTAGACAGTAGACAGATACAGACAATAAGACAAGAAAACTACAAAGTGAGCTGAAAAAAAACTCTCTTATAATGAGCAGCTAATTGCTAAGGGTGCTCTAGCCTGAAGAGCACAGCTATAAGGAGATTACCCCCAACTCTATGGAGGTGCAGACGTTCCGGGAGGCCACTGACTTCCGGGAAAGTCTGAATAGGGAGTATGTAGAGCTTGGTGCAACCGGCACCCTGCCGGCCCACAGTAGAATAAGTATGAACAGCAATAAAGAACCAAGTGCCAACGGTCAAAAACAATCGTTGATACATATACAACCAGAATGGGGGAGAAGAGGGGAGGAAAGCTAAAGATTTCCAGTATGAGAGCACATAACAAGTGAGAATGCCGCAAGCTGGGTACAGGAAATCAACATAACACAGCATAATGTAAAGTAATGCAAATCCCCATATGACAATAACCTTCTAGCAGTTGTAAACCTACAAGGAAAACATGAAAGAATTATACTGCAGATAGTCGTATCCGCTCCCCGGTGATAGCAGGTATCATCAATAAAAAGAAATCAAATAAGACCTGAAAAGGAAAAAGCACATGAACCAGCAATTGGCGGGTTAAACACATAGAGAGACCCAAGAATGGAAGGGGTCCAAAAAGTCCCGACACCGCCATTAGAAACATGAAATCATGGTGTCAGCAAACGAGCTTGTTGAAGTGAGCGCCGGGCTTTAGGAGATTTAGCACGGTGTATTCTGGTCCCTGCCAGGCAGGAGGATAAATCAGGTAGAGATGCCAAGTCTGGCGTGGGAAGCCATGAAGGTATGTCCAGAGGAGTAATGTTAAGCTGGTTCCAGACGTTGGGCAAATCAAAAGGGGTCTGAACAATAATACGTTTTCCTTTATGCTGTATGGAGAGGCCAAACGGATAAAGCCAGGAGTAGGCCACATTTAGTTCTCTAAGCGTCTCTAGCAGAGGTTTGAGTTGTCGCCGTTTAAAAAGAGTAGAAGGGGCGAGGTCCTGGTATAAGGACAAGGTGTCAGATTCATATGTAAGGTCCTTCTTAGCCCGAGCAGCCGACAAAATATCTTGCGTGTCTAGGAAGGATAGCAAGCCACAAATGACATCACGAGGTGGATCTCCCTCTCTAGGTTTAGGCCTCAGGGCTCTGTGTACACGCTCAATCACAACAGACGTAGCTCTATCAGGGCCCAGCAACAAAGCAAATATGGCGGAGGCTCTATCTTTCAGGTCTCCTGGGGCACAGTCTTCACTAATCCCCTTAATCCTTATGTTTTTGCGTCTGGACCGGTTCTCCTGGTCCTCCAGGAGAATCAGTGCTCTATCTATCTGGGCTTTCTGAGACGCCAGCGTGGCCGCCACAATGGTGGCATGATCAGTTAATGCGACACAAGTGTCTTCTACCACCTCCACTCTCTGGCCCAGGGACGTCAGCTTGGCCTTAATATCAGCTAAGTCAGCCCTTACCGGTTCCAGGGCCTGCATGATGACATTCCTCAATAAACGTTCAGACACCGTGGCCGACACTCCTGCACCTCCGCTATCCTCCTCCTCCCCTCCACTCTCACCTCCGCCATCAGCGTCTGGAGCGAGAATCGTCTTATTCGCGCCTCCCGGCGCCATCTTGGAAAGCAGGCCGCGGCTATGTGGACTCCGTTTTCGAAGAAATTTCTGAAGATCCGATTGCTGGCGGGCCAGTTTGGGGGTACTAGGCGGGTCACCCCCTCTGTCTCTCCCGATCTTCACCATATCGGCCGTGGTTCAGCTAAGTGGGAACCGGCAAAGCACCTAAATGTAGCGGAGCTACAGGCTCATGCGTCCGCTACGCTCGGCAGTCAAGCTCCGCCCCCTCTTGCTCATTATTTGTTCTTATCAAAATTACTGTCTGTCATTTGCTCATTATATGTTCTAATCAGAATTGCTGTCACTCCCTGATTGATTATTTACTGTTACCAGAGGTGCTTTCACATTCTCATTAGTACTGCGTCACTTGTTCATTATATATTTTGATGAGATGTGTTGTCACTTGCTTCCTATCTGTTCTTAGTGCTGTCATTTGCTCTGAAATCAAGTCTTGTCACAAAAGTTGTCACTTGCTTATTGTTTATTGTTATCAGAAATGCTGTCACTTGCTCATTATCTATTCTTCTCCAAAGTACTGTCAATTGCTCAGTATTTTTATTAGTAATGCTGTCACTTGCTCATTATCTATTCTTCTCCAGAGTACTGTCACTTGCTCAGTATTCTTATTAGTAATACTGTCATTTGCTCATTATCTATTCTTTTCAGAAGTATTGTCACTTACTCACTATCTGTTCTTATTAGTAATGCTGTCACTTGCTCACGATCTATTCTTATTAGTAATGCTGTCACTTGCTCATCATCTAGTCTTATTAGTAATGCTGTCACTTGCTCATTATCTATTCTTCTCCAAAGTACTGTTACTTGCTCAGTATTCTTATTAGTAATGCTGTCACTTGCTCATTATCTATTCTTCTCAGAAGTATTGTCACTTGCTCACTATCTATTCTTATCAGTAATGTTGTCACTTGCTCATTATCTATTCTTCTCCAAAGTACTTTCACTTGATCAATATCTATTCTTATTAGTAATGCTGTCACTTGCTCACTATCTATTCTTATTAGTAATGCTGTCACTTGCTCATTATCTATTCTTATTAGTAATGCTGTCACTTGCTCATTATCTATTCTTCTCCAGAGTACTGTCACTTGCTCAGTATTCTTATTAGTAATGCTGTTACTTGCTCATTATCTTTTCTTCTCAGAAGTACTTTCACTTGCTCACTATGTATCCTTATTAGTAATGCTGTCACTTGCTCACTATTTATTCTTATTAGTAATGCTGTCACTTGCTCACTATCTATTCTTATTAGTAATGCTGTCACTTGCTCATCATCTAGTCTTATTAGTAATGCTGTCACTTGCTCATTATCTATTCTTCTCCAAAGTACTGTTACTTGCTCAGTATTCTTATTAGTAATGCTGTCACTTGCTGATTATCTATTCTTCTCAGAAGTATTGTCACTTGCTCATTATCTATTCTTATTAGTAATGCTGTCACTTGCTCATTATCTATTCTTCTCCAGAGTACTTTCACTTGATCAATATCTATTCTTATTAGTAATGCTGTCACTTGCTCACTATCTATTCTTATTAGTAATGCTGTCACTTGCTCATTATCTATTCTTATTAGTAATGCTGTCACTTGCTCATTATCTATTCTTCTCCAGAGTACTGTCACTTGCTCAGTATTCTTATTAGTAATGCTGTTACTTGCTCATTATCTTTTCTTCTCAGAAGTACTTTCACTTGCTCACTATGTATCCTTATTAGTAATTCTGTCACTTGCTCACTATCTATTCTTATAAGTAATGCTGCCACTTGCTCATTATCTATTCCAATCAGAATTCTTGTCACTTGCCCATTGTCTATTGCTATCAGAAGTGCTGTTACTTGCTCATTATCTATTCCAATCCATAGTTCCACCCTTGCTCATTATCTATTCTCATCACTATCTTATTAACATATTTATTTTCATTAGCAAGTTCTGTCACTTGATCATTATCTGCTTTTAACACAATGTATTGTCTACTAGAAAAGTAAGCATGTATGCGTTGCGCCAGCTTGTTGATGCTGAGTGGCCAGGTCTGCCCTGACTTATAATGAACACCGCTATGACACGAGTTCCTAGCCTTCGATGTCTCATCATTATAGACTTGCTCTGCTGTACAGGAGTGCTAATAGGAGTGTGTGTCTGTACAGTCACTTGCTGAATACTAAGCAGGAGTGCTGACATTTTACAATGCTTTTAGCAAATTTGGGGCAACAAAAAAGGCCTTTACTTTAAGTCTCCATCTGGTCCGCGGTTGATCACCTGTCTGTCTTTGTACCCGGAGGACACTATTAATCCATTCAATTTAACAAAATGCAAAGAGTGCCACGCCGAGCTGTCCATGGTCAGCGACTGGCACACGTCCATAGCTTTTCTTGGGTACTTGCTGAAATTACGAAAATGCTTTCCTTTAGAGTTTCTGCCACTTTGCCAGGGTCCTGAAGTGCAGAATATTAGCGCGGAGACGCAAGTACCAGCCATCTACCCTATTGTGACTACGGCCATTATCAGATCATACAATATGAGTGATGCCACGGCCAAAAATCAGCAGTAGGACCCTGGGACCCATAAGCTGGCGCATCCTTTCTGCATAATGTGTCTCTTGAACCGCATGTCTCATGTACACTGCATAAAGGCTGTTTTGCTAATGGCCAGATACCAGGAAGGAGAAATTGATTGTGCCAGGCAACTGGCCCAGTTTCTCACTATAATATTCCCTGACATTTCCCCTCTGGGGCCCATTTGGGAATCTGCACATTCTGCTTCCTGCATATGCAGTGGACAGTTTTTATACAGCAGGCTACCTCTGGCTCAAGGCAGGAGCTGTCTTAAGATATTTGTCGTGTTCAGGTGCACAAAGGAGCAAGGTGATGGAGTGTGAGAGTCTTCCCCCCCTTATGCAATGTGACAGTCAAAGCTGTCACCTCCGAGCAGACCGCGCGCTTCCTGCGAGAGAGGGAGGCATTACGGTAACACTTTAATGAGCAGATCCTGTAGCGCACAGCTCATGGCTTCACGCCGTCCTTAGGTCTCGAGAGCCCATTATAAAATGGTTATAAGGGGAACTCCGCTTAAAAATACTCTACAAACTATTTCCAGTCTTCATGTGCGGCATTTGGCCAAATTCTGATGGATCGAAACATTATTTGTGTATTTGTCATCTGCAACTTATCCTACCACTTTCCTGAGACACACACTAGGAAATCCAATGGCCGCAAAAAACAATTTGGATCTGAAGCTTTAAATTTCCTTACAAAGACATAGAGATAAATATAAAATTCTGTCTGTCTGTAGCCACCTCTAGAGGGCGCTCAGGAGCTTTCTGCATACTGTGTTATTATGGAATCCAATGTATAATCAGTATTCAGTAAGCCCCCTAGTGGTGGCTCCAGGTAACCAATAGCGTATAATCTAACTCAGGGTTAGGGAACCTTCTGCTCTCCAGCTGTTGCAAAACTACAACTCTCAGCATGTATACTTGCTCTGCAATTCTTGGACCTCCTATGGAAGTGAATGGAGCATGCTGGGAGTTGTAGTTTCACAGCAGCTGGAGATCCAATGGTTCCCTACTAGAGATGAGCGAACACTGTTTGGATCAGCCATTCCGAACAGCACGCTCCCATAGAAATGAATGGAAGCACCTGGCACGGCGAACGGCCGCCGGCAAAGTGTACTTGGTGTGTACTTCCATTCATTTCTATGGGAGCGTGCTGTTCGGAATGGCTGATCCAAACAGTGTTCGCTCATCTCTATTCCCTACCCCTGATCTAACCCCTTAACCCTTTCCTGCCGATGGCATTTTTTGATTTTCGTTTTTCGTTTTTGACTCGCCTCCTTCTAAACCCCATAACTTTTTTATTTCTCCACTCCCAGAGCCATATGAGGTCTTAATTTTTGCGGAACAAATTTTTATTCATGATGCCGGGAAGCAGGAAAAATTTTTTAGAATGGGGTGGATTTGAAGAAAAACTGCATTTCTGCGACTTTCTTACGGGCTTTGGTTTTACGGCATTCACTGTGCAACCAAAATGACCTGTCCCCTGTAGTCTGTGTTTCGGTACGGTTCCAGGGATACCAAATTTATAGGGTTTTATTTACATTTTGACCCCTTAAAAAAATCCAAAACTGTGTTGAAATTTTTTTTTCTAACAGTTGCCATATTCTGACAGCCGTAACTTTTTTATACGTCCGTGTACGGGGATGTATAGGGCGTCTTTTTTTGCGGGGCTGGGTGTACTTTGTAGTTCTACCATTTTCGGGAAATGTTATTGCTTTGATCACTTTTTATTCAAATTTTTTTATCAGAATCAAAACAGTGAAAAAACGGTGGTTTGGCACTTTTGACTATTTTTTCCCACTACGGCGTTTACCGAACAGGAAAAATATTTTTATAGATTTGTAGAGCGGGCGATTTTGGACACGGGGATACCTAACATGTATGTGATTCACAGTTTTTAGGTACTTTTATATGTGTTCTAGGGAATGGGGGGTGATTTGAATTTTTAATACTATTTATATTTTTTTATATTTTTTTTTAAACTTTTTTTAATTTTTTTTTTTTGCATTTATTAGACCCCCTAGGGATGTTGAACCCCGGGGGGTCTGATCACTAATGCAATGCATTTCAATGCTAATAGCACATTTCTATAACTTTTAGTATTTGTGACCTGTAATGATTTGCTAGGGGGCGCCGTATTCTGACGTCCATAACTTGTTTACTTTTTGGCTGATGCGGTTACGTCAGGGCTCTTATTTTTGTGGGACAGGTTGTAGTTTTTATTGGTACAATTTTCTAATACGTACACTTTCGATTGATTTTTTTGGGGGGGAGAGAGATGACAGAACACAAATTTGCGCGGGGGTAGTTAATATTTTTAGGTGTTTTAACACAGAAGACAACAAAGGAGAACGAAAATTCATTGAAAAGTGTTTTTTTTTTTGCTGACTTTTAATTAGTTTTTGTTAAGCTATTACATTGTAGCAAATTATCCTACACATTCTAACTCTGCTACCTGTGTATGTGTTTCTATGTGTAGTAAATAAGTATATATGTATATACTGTATGTATCTATATAAGTAATTGGATTCTGTATGTATGAGCAGTGATGGAGCCTTTGGTTCTGCACATTTGCCTGTGAGCGGTGAGCGTGCGGACCCCAGGGCTCCATCAATGTTCAAACATACAGAATCCAATTGGGCTTGCCACCATTTTGTTCTGCCCCATTGTCCCGCCATACTGTATGTGGTACATTATGGACTCTCTACAACGCTAAAGAGATTTTATCCTGTTTTCGGGTGAAGCAAACCCCCAGTTTTCTCCGAACTTGTTTAGATAGAACTGAATGGGAAATTATTATTTTCTGAGGCCTCTTCCGACCCAGCAGTATAATAGGTGGAGGTCACAAAAATAAAAAAAATATTTATACTCCCCTTCCGTTACCCCTCCTGGGCCTCTGAGTCTTCCTCCTGACAGAGTCTGGCTCTCTTCTCTGATGTCACGTGCCCGGGGTCATCGCTGAGGCCTGTGATATCATCATGACATCACTGAAGAGCGCAAGAGTCAGCGTTTGGCACTCTACTGTGATGTCATGGACCCCACCCCTGTGGTCTGTGATTGGCTCTTGCGCTCTTCAGTGATGTCATCTACTTGATGGAGGAAGACATAGAACGCCAGATGCCGTGGATACAATCCTTCCTGATCCTGATCGCTCAACCCTATGATATGTACATGAGAAGGGTTGAGCCGATCTTGAGATTTCAGGATCGTTTTTAAAATCCGATTTTCGATCGTTTTCCAGCCGATCACGATCCTGAAATTTGCTCGATCGCCGATTGGGATCCGATCCCCCCGATCCCGATCACTCAACGCTAATAGATACAAGAATACAGTATACAAATTTACCAGTGGTGACTATTTTAGATTGATTCCAAATTTTTTCAACATTTTGGAATTTTTGGTTGCCCAGGCGCGGCACAAGCCCATTCTCTACTCTGGGTCTTTTACAAAACTGCAATTACACAAGACCTAAGATCCCGAGTCTCAGCTTCATTGACATCGGGGGCAAAAATCAGATTAGATTTCCTCTTTCTAACTCTACGGCACGGTTCATTCTACGGGGTTGCGGCACGTCGTCCGCGCTGGTAATTATCTACCTTATTTTTACTCGGAGGTATATCATTACACAATCAGTCAAAGGTAAAACATATTATTTCCAGCAATTGCGTCCCCATTTAGATTTCAAAGCCATAATCTGAATTTTTCCAAGGTGCAAGGCTAAGGTGCGCCATTCTTTACGGGAGTCCCTTGGAGAACTTGCCTCGATGGACTCCGGCCAGTGATTATCGTATTCACGTTCCACCTCGCCAGTTTTCGACTATTGTTATGAAGACTGTGACTTCGGAGCTTTAAATGCGTTCGGGAAAATGACTCAGTAGACCTTGTACTCCAAAAACTCTGGTTTGTGCGGCTCTATCCTTGCTCGCAGAGTGGAGGACTCTCGGCTAATCCCACTCAACGCAATCAGTACAATTTCTATTATTATAAATTGTATTGTGCCCAAGAATCAGCGACAGAAAACACCTCCCGGGGCTCGCAATCATCGCTGGAGAGAAATCCGAGTTCATGGTCTGCAGCTATTAATGAACATTAAGAAGTTCAAGGAGAATACGGTATTCATCCATGGTCATGAAAATACTCGAAATATCACGCGTTTCTCTGAATAAACAGGGAAGCAGGAAGGAGGCGGTGGAAAGAGGGAGCGAGAGGACAAAAATCAATGCCGACTTTTTTTTTTTCCGGACATCAATTATTCAGGCTCCTTGACTTCCATGTTGTTATTGTAAGATACCTCTTAAATTACAAGCAATCTGTTTCATCCATTGCGACTAAATGGGGAGCCGAGCCCGGCGGGGCCCACGGTCAATAGTAAGTGACGCCTTTCCTGATGGTTTAATGGGATTTCTCTTCCTGTGGAAGTCTTGAGGGTGTTTTTTGGGGACAGCAGGTGGAAGGACAAGGTGTGATTGGGGGAGTAATGTTACCGACAGGACAAGGATTGATAACTTTATAAAGTAACATTTTATTCTGTACGGGGAGCCTGGTCCATATAGAGCTTTGTAGGAAACGTTTGGAAGATCTTGTAACGTTATTGCAATCTCTGCTGCTCATTCTAGTCTTAGGAGTCCAGTGGGCAATCATCGGGGCAGATTTGGCATTTTTGGGGCCTAAAGCAAAGCAAAGTTCAGTTGGTACCCCCACAAAATGTAATGCAGGGGTGCAAAGGGTGCAGTCGCACCCAGTCCAGGAACCTTGGGGGCCCCTAAGATGTCTCTTCCCAATAGGAAGAGAGACCACTATACTACATGATATATATATATATATATATGGTATAAAAATTTTTTGAGAGAGGCTCAGGAGCTTCATGTTATACCTCTACCCCTTACTGCCCTTGCACACAATATACTACACCATTAGTGTCCCCACAAACAGCCTACTGCCATCTTAGGTCCCCCCAGACACTATAATGCCCCCTTAGTGCTCCCACACACCGTGTGTTGCAAATTTATTGACCCTGCACACAGTGAGGACAGATATATAGTCCAGTTGTGACTCCATTGACTTACCTTGGTGGACGTGAGGGCACTGTTACTGCTCGGTGGCTATTCCCTACAGAGGCCACTATAGGACAAATGTGGTACTACATGATGTTCAGGAGTTGCTGTATATCCCATCTCTCCGCTCTGTCTAATATAGGAGTCTCTAGAGGCAGAAGACCTCCTTATATCATGTTTATACCAGCAAAGGTGGAAATAACATCTAGCACAAGAACCCTTAAGAGCCTTGTAAATTATCCATGGAAGGACTGGGACCACCCACCATTGGATACGCCAAATGCCCCCTCCATGTTTCCTTGGCCGGGTGTTTGCCATGACATATTGTACTTGTCAGTATTTACTTCCTGAAGATATTGCCTCCCCTTTATTGCAGATCCTTGTCACCAGGTCTCCAGCGAGGTGTGGTTTATGAAGGTCTCGCTGCCTGGGCTCCAAGTGCCCTCTGGCAAACACTCTGTGAACAAACACAGCTGGTCGCCAGACAAAATGTGACATTTCCTAAGCGATCTTAAACTATCCGACAGCAGCGCATAAAGAAAGGATTTCTGTCTTTACAGTCGGCTTCTGTTCAAGATCCAACTCGCAGCAATGTGGATGGATTAGAGGTGCAGACACCAGCAGAAAAGATTACATTGTTCAATAGCGGGACATGGATTTCTGGCAGCCGATGGGATGATGAATAAGATGAAAAGTGAAGGCGCCCTCGCAGTAGAATGCCAGCCGGGAAGACAATGTATCATTGATATTGATATTATATGAGGATGATGATATTGGAAAGACGTTGGCATGAAAATTTAACCAGAGGATGTCGGGATATCCTAATAGAGCGGACACAATGACAAATGGCGGTAGGTTAGATACATTTTGAGTTGGTAAAACGGAAACCTGGGCATTACCATTCTCCATGTCACGTTTCGGTCTGAATTTGGAAGTGACATTATTGCACTCTTCCGATAGTAGTAGGAGGCCCAGGTCACCACTGAGGGCCATGATTGGGTCCCATCAGCCACTTGGGGCATGGTGATATCATGACGTCATGCATGATGTCACCCAAGAGGTCAGAGGAGGACCCAGTGAGGGTGTCAGATGCCAGGGATCCCAAAGAGGTGAGAGGAATAGATCGAGAGTGCTTGTTGTTTCCACTTCCCCATGGCCTCCATCTATTACACTCCAAGGTCCAAGGAGTAGGGTTGGGATTCCGAATCCAATCTTTTCCCACAGGATCGAGGTCAGAGGTTATTTCCCACAATGCTTGGCTACTGGCCAATCATTTTGGGAAAAGATAACAATGATTGGCCATTAGCCAGGGAAATAACCTCCAACCTCGATCCCATGGGAAAAGATCAGAATCGGAATCTGATCTTTTTTCCGATCCCAATCGCTCATCCCTACCAAGGAGATATTTTTTTTGCAAATGTTCTTGAGTCTTTCCTACAAGTTTCATTTTAGGCCAAACTTGTTCAATCCAAATTAAAAGCACTACTGTTACACGCTTGGGTCTCCTTAGAGGCACAGGGGAGGTGCATAAAAATAAAACATTCATGCCCATTTTCCTCACCTTTCCTGGGCTCCACCACATCTTCTGATCTTCTTTCTCCTGTTTCCTATCCTTGGCTTCCTCCGCTCTCTTCCTCTCCGTCAGTGGGCTCCAGTCCACCACTGAGACCTGTGATCGGGACTCAGCATCCATATAGAGTGGGGCCCAATAGGGCACCTGAGGCCTATTGACGTCCCAGGAGAGAGCCTGAGAAGCTGGGGATGTTGGGTAAGAGAAAATTGGATGGCAAAAAGTATCTCAAGAAAAGTCAGCAAAGATGAGTAAGACTGGGTTGTTATTTGTCCGCACCTTCCCTGGGCCTCATATAATAATGATTTTTGGGTGGCAAATCCCAAAAATGTTGGGTTTGACTTTAACCTGAATTTTTTGAAAAATTCATAGCAAGCCCAGTTTGTTACAAAGAAGTTTGCTCGTTGGGGTTGAGCCGATCTTGAGATTTCAGGATCGATTTTAAAATCTGATTTCTGTTCATTTTCCAGCCGACCCTGATCGTGAAATTTGCTCGATCGCCGATCGGAATCCGATCTTTTCCGATCGCTCAACCCTAGTCAATGCTTCTCTATGGGAAACTATTAGGGTTGAGCCAATGTTGAGATTTCAAAATCCGATTTCCGATCATTTTCCAGCCGATCCCGATCATGAAATTTGCTCGATCGCCAATCGGAATCCGATCTTTTCCGATCCCGATCGCTCAACCCTATTGCTCATCTCTAATAGCCAGATACTTTTCAAAGCCTTCATATAAGATGTGCCCCAAGATGTAGGTGCAAATCTGAGAAAGGGTATACAGAAGCAAATAAGGGACAGTCCAATCACTGGAGCCAGATGGTGTATGGACACACCCCTTTGACAACGAGAGTGGAAACCTCTAAAGATGAGGTGGGTTTGTTATGAATTTCCCAAAAATACTGGTTTCATCCAAACCCATGATTTTTTGGATTCACTTTCGACAAGCCATTATTATACTTTGGGGCGTCTTCTGACTTTGACGCACCCCACGTAACTTCTGAGTTCTAATCAAAGGCCTCAGCCATCCCCAGGAGCAGATGAAGTCACCCAGAAGACCAAAGAGGCCAGAAGAGGACTGGGGTCTGAAGAGACTACAAAGTATAATAATAGCACCTCCAGTTTAGACTGAACCAGTTAGATCCAAAACGAACCTGACGAGCAAACCTTGCAAATATTCATCAAAGGAACGGGGAGGGAGGAGTGAGTAAACATAAGTGTTACTCACCTCTCTTGGGCTATGCTGCCATTTCTGGTGCAAGTCTTAGGCCCAAGGTCTCAATGGTCCTTTTGTCGTTCCTCTGATATCATTTAGGAGGAAGGAAGAGACCTGAAGAAGATGGGGAGCCACACAAGGCGCCATTACAGATCCCAGGAAACGTGCAAGTGATGTTCGAAGCGGTGCAAGGGTCGCCCGCCACTACTCGTGAGGTTTGCCCATAATTTATTTCTACCCTACAATACCCAGGCCAATCTACAGACGTGCAGCATGTCCTCTTACCATAGTAATCCCTGATAGGGTGCAAAACTAAGTGCGGGACTTAACTTATCATAGAGATCAATAGGAATAAAAACTGACAACCGCAACGTGCCGAGACGAGTTCACTTGGCATTTTCCACTTTTCCTCTCGACAGCTCATACAATGTGCATCACTCAGCGGGGGGTGACAATGAGCTCAGAGGAAGCTCCTACTGGGGTAAAAAGAATATTAAATTTGTCATACGACTTGAGGAATCATGGGAGAGACATTCATAATTTATAGTTAAAAAAAAATAAAGATTATTCTTCAGATTTCTATCTCTCGACCTTGCGTGGTGTCTAATCCATGGCCTAGCCTTAAGGAATTTTCCAAGAATTTAATATTGATAAGATATCCTTAGGTCAGGTCTTCAGATTGGTGAAGATCTGAATTCAGCGGATTGGAGAGATTTGGGCCCAACCTATTCATTGTGTTCTAGGGACAGCGCCGCACATTGTATAGTGGCTGTGTCCGGTATTGCAGCTCAATCCTACACACTTTAATGGGATTGAGTTGTATAAGTAACACCTAGTCGGTGGATTGAACATCACAGTGAGTAATAAGAGGCTTCAGTGCCCGTCTGAGCACCAAAACCCATCAATCAGCTGATCGGCAGATGAACTGAAGTCCCATTGATATGATATTGATGACTAGTCATGTCTCAATCTCCTGGGGATCATCTTGTGAATATTCCCTAGATTATCTGGTAAGATTCATTTTGGACCAAACGTGATAAGTCCAAACTGAAAGCGAGAATATTATACTCGGGGGTGTCCATAGGGGCTATGGAGGGTGCGCAAAAATAAACATTGACCCAATCACAAACCTGGCGTTAGGGGTGGTTAGGGTGGTGGGAGGAAATAGGTAGTGAGGCCACCCGAGGGAGTTGGTATGTGGTATGCACTGGCGGGGGACGTTGTTGCGTGCCGCGGCCAGGTACCGGATGCTGTGCGTGGATGGGAGTGGCGGGCTTGGCTGTGGCACGACAAGGAAACTGGCTCGGTGATGCTGCGCATGCACAGGTAAGGCGGATGGGTGCGCGGGCCCTTGTAAGAGGTGATTGGCGCAGGGAGTGAGGGCGGCGCAGACGAAGTCACGGGTAATGTTAGTAATTGATAAATAGAGATGGGCTAAACTCGAAGATCGGTGGGATCCATCACCCAGATTCTCCACCAATCAGCAGAATGAAGAAGCCATGTTCCTTGAATGAAGCCGCAGTACCAGTCACAGCCACACCCATAGCTAGGCGCTATTCCTATATAAATGATGAATGTGCCATAATCCCTTCGCTGTGCTCATTGGGGGACGCCAGGTGCTCGGCTTTAGGATAATCCAGCCATTAGAAGCCCGTAAACCCCATTTGGACCGTAAATCTAACGATTGGGACAAGGAAGGCGCAATCTCAAGGCATAAACAACCTAAGTAATGTCTTGCTACCGATCCCTCTGCCAGCGATTGCTCTTTAGGCCTTTCGATAATGATGATAATAACAAGGCAAAATTTGTCTGCTGGGACTCCCCCCTCGAATCCTTCCCGAGAATGTAAAGCATTTGTTTCTACAAGAGCCGCTAATTAATTAAAATGTAAATCATGAAGAGCAAAAGCCGTATTAACGTGAGCCATGTGTAATGAAGAGGCAGATCTCCCAGGATGCATCTGGCGCCAGATCCCAGGCCTATGATGAGGCGCCCCCGATCCGGCCCCCCGGTGAGGGCTCGGCCTCCTGCAGGTGCTACAGCTTTATACAATGATATAAATTGCAGTGACAGGTGTTCTAACCCCGGAATCCAGGCATTTATGACCCATGTATATTTCAGCGCGCTCCACCATAGAGAGCGATTGTCAGCACATCTGAGCGAGGTCTGGGAGCAGAGCCGGGCGCTTTTATGTCTACGCAGCCTCTGCCGCTCTTAAATATCTCCGATAAATCAGCCCCGACCGGCGTCATGCATAAATTCTCTTACTTTAACTCGCTTTCTTGACTTTTTTCTTCCCTCCTTAGTTCTTTCCTCTGACTTAGAGACTTAAGAGCGTAATAACTGTCAGTAGTTATCAGGCTCAGCGAGGGCGCGATGGGTAAAGGGAAAAATAGTCCGACTGGTCCAACACGGCAAAACATAGACGGACGCGAACCGCAAAGAAACAAACACAGCCCAGTGTCCTCAGGACGGGTTCAAGCGGAGTAAACAGGACGGCGAGGGAGTCTGGGAAATATCGTATGGGCTGCGAGCGAGATCCGGAGAAGACGCTGTTAGATAGATAGATAGGAGATAGATAGATAGATAGATAGATAGATAGATAGATAGGAGATAGATAGATAGATAGATAGATAGATAGATAGATAGGAGATAGATAGATAGATAGATAGATAGAAGATAGATAGATAGATAGATAGATAGATAGATAGATACGATAGATAGATAGATAGATAGATAGATAGATAGATAGATAGATAGATAGATAGATAGGAGATAGCTAGATAGGAGATAGATAGATAGATAGATAGATAGATAGATAGATAGGAGATAGATAGATAGATAGATAGATAGATAGATAGATAGGAGATAGATAGATAGATAGATAGGAGATAGATAGATAGATAGATAGATAGGAGATAGATAGATAGATAGATAGATAGATAGATAGATAGAAGATAGATAGATAGATAGATAGATAGATAGATAGATACGATAGATAGATAGATAGATAGATAGATAGATAGATAGATAGATAGATAGATAGATAGATAGGAGATAGCTAGATAGGAGATAGATAGATAGATAGATAGATAGATAGGAGATAGATAGATAGATAGATAGATAGATAGATAGATAGGAGATAGATAGATAGATAGATAGATAGATAGAAGATAGATAGATAGATACGATAGATAGATAGATAGATAGATAGATAGATAGATAGATAGATACGATAGATAGATAGATAGGAGATAGATAGATAGATAGATAGATAGATAGGAGATAGATAGATAGATAGATAGGAGATAGATAGATAGATAGATAGATAGATAGATAGATAGGAGATAGATAGATAGATAGATAGATAGATAGATAGGAGATAGATAGATAGATAGATAGATAGATAGATAGATAGGAGATAGATAGATAGATAGATAGATAGATAGATAGGAGATAGATAGATAGATAGATAGATAGATAGGAGATAGATAGATAGATAGATAGATAGATAGGAGATAGATAGATAGATAGATAGATAGATAGATAGATAGATAGATAGGAGATAGATAGGAGATAGATAGGAGATAGATAGATAGATAGATAGATAGATAGGAGATAGATAGATAGATAGATAGATAGATAGATAGATAGATAGGAGATAGATAGATAGATAGATAGATAGATAGATAGGAGATAGATAGATAGATAGATAGATAGATAGATAGGAGATAGATAGATAGATAGGAGATAGATAGATAGATAGATAGATAGATAGGAGATAGATAGATAGATAGATAGATAGATAGATAGATAGATAGGAGATAGATAGATAGATAGATAGATAGATAGATAGATAGGAGATAGATAGATAGATAGATAGATAGGAGATAGATAGATAGATAGATAGGAGATAGATAGATAGATAGATAGATAGATAGATAGATACGATAGATAGATAGATAGATAGATAGATAGGAGATAGATAGATAGGAGATAGATAGATAGATAGATAGATAGATAGATAGATAGATAGGAGATAGATAGATAGATAGATAGATAGATAGATAGATAGATAGGAGATAGATAGATAGATAGATAGATAGGAGATAGATAGATAGGAGATAGATAGATAGATAGATAGATAGATAGATAGATAGATAGATAGGAGATAGATAGATAGGAGATAGATAGATAGATAGATAGGAGATAGATAGATGATAGATAGATAGATAGATAGATAGATAGATAGATATTGTACTCGCACATTCTATTTATTATTGTGCTATAGATTGCAGATAGAACCCCTCGGGTATCTTCTTGTATCTTCTGTTCTGTGGATTCCGCTTTCTCTGTCCCGGGTTTAATTGGCTTCATGTAATGGAGAATCTGCGGTTCCAGCAGGGGCGCAAATCGCAGCTTTATTAAATGAATATTAGCATTAGCGTGCTCATACCAGCATGCATGTAATTACCGCCCAATCATGAGGACGCCCAAGGAGGCGCCCAGAGACGTCTGCTGCATACGAAGCGTGCTGGAGACTGTATCACTGACATCAGCGGCCATGTATCTACAGCGGGGTCAGTCCACACATCCGGGCTCCATGTGTCTGCGTTACGTCACCATTCTAGGTATCCAATCTTATCTCCGCAGCCACTTTACATACAGGACGTCATAGGGGAGAGTCCTGGGGGGAGCAGGTAACAGAACATCTGAGGTCGGGCCTGGTCCTTTACCCTATGCAGAGACCTGGCTAACTGAGCATGTGCGACCACCAGCACGCAGCTCATTAGGTGGACATGCATACTGCTAATCACTTCCAACACCAGGTGGCGCCATACAATGTAAGTAAATGTCCCCAATCACGTTTTTTACCAGCGTGTGATTGTAACACCTTGCTCGGGTTCTATGACCTATACAATGAATAATGGTGCCCCAGTAATGGGGTCCCTTACTCATGACCACCATGGGGGGCATTTCTAAGCAGCGTCTCCCCCGTTACGTGTCCAGCCAGACGGTGGATTATATAATCCTAATATATGGACTTGATATTTTCCTGGAGAATTATTGATGGCGCATAAAGACTAATCTGTGAGCTCATCCCATAAAGCGATCGATCCCATAAACTCCGGCTATGATGTTTTTACATGTTTTCTAATAGATTTTGCTATAAAAGCTGCAGTTATATCTATGAGGTTTCCATATTACAGATTTTATTGCATGCCCAGCAAGTCCGCTTATTGGATGTGAAATATTAACCCTTCGCCTGCGTCCAGGTTTGCCGCTTCGGGGTGGAAAATTGCTTTCGGAGAGGCGTCTGGTGGGGGCCTGCGGATTGGGATAGCACTTCGGCACTGCAACATTTCCAGAGTCTTCTTTGGTGTCTTAAGATTATTTCCCCGTCTTATGAAGTGATATCTATAAATCCCAACCCCACTGTTACGTCTCCTATCAAAGGCGAGGAAACCAAAGTGGCCGTGTCTCCTATCTGCCATATCCGGTAGCTTCGCCGTGTCTTTGTAAACTACTGAAGACATGACGTGGAGTGATGGAAAGGTCAAAGGATTAGAACAAGCGCCTAGAAGATAATACGAGAACGTCTCAGCAAGAACCGGACTGTCTGCCCATGAGAGCGCAATATAAGGGGACATATGGGAATGGAACAATCCCCAAAACTTCATCAGCACATAGAGATCTGGTCCTGACAGAAGCACTACAAATGGCTCAGCTGCTGCAGAACCTCATAATATACCTCAGCTGCTGCAGAACATCATAGCACACACCTCAGCTGCTGCAGAACCTCATAATACACACCTCAGCTGCTGTAGAACCTCATAATACACACCTCAGCTGCTGCAGAACCTCATAATACACACCTCAGCTGCTGCAGAACCTCATAATACACACCTCAGCTGCTGTAGAACCTCATAATACACACCTCAGCTGCTGCAGAACCTCATAATACACACCTCAGCAGCTGTAGAGCATCATAATACACACCTCAGCTGCTGCAGAACCTCATAATACACACCTCAGCTTCTGCAGAACCTCATAATACACACCTCAGCTGCTGCAGAACCTCATAATACACACCTCAGCTGCTGCAGAACCTCATAATACACACCTCAGCTTCTGCAGAACCTCATAATACACACCTCAGCTGCTGCAGAACCTCATAATACACCTCAGCTGCTGCAGAACCTCATAATACACACCTCAGCTGCTGCAGAACCTCATAATACACCTCAGCTGCTGCAGAACCTCATAATACACCTCAGCTGCTGCAGAACATCATAATACACACCTCAGCTTCTGCAGAACCTCATAATACACACCTCAGCTTCTGCAGAACCTCATAATACACACCTCAGCTGCTGCAGAACCTCATAGCACACACCTCAGCTGCTGCAGAACCTCATAATACACCTCAGCTGCTGCAGAACCTCATAATACACCTCAGCTGCTGCAGATCTGTCCATTATACTATTTCCAGTCTCCCTCCTTGCTGCTGTAATACAGAGATCCCGTTCCCTTGTCCTCTTGTATGTGCAGGTGATTTATCCGGGAGGTTCTGTGTTTGGATCACAGCAGAATAGTTGACAATTAAGGCCGAACATTTCCCAGCGGAGCAAAATGAAATAATACTGGTGACCGACCCTCTGTAATATGGAGAGCGTATGCCGCGTATCACTGAGCTTAATTGGAATGAACATTGATGGCTCCAACGTACAAGAAGTGACACTGATTCATGTAATAGAAACCGACATCAAGAATCACTGAGCCAAGATACAGAGTCAGCGAGTGCAGGAACAGGACAGGATAATACACAGTGATGTCACAGAACAGGGATAATACACACAGTGATGTCACAGTACAGGGATAATACACACAGTGATGTCACAGTACAGGGATAATACACACAGTGATGTCACAGTACAGAGATAATACACACAGTGATGTCACAGTACAGAGATAATACACAGTGATGTCACAGTACAGGATAATACACACAGTGATGTCACAGTACAGGATAATACACACAGTGATGTCACAGTACAGGATAATACACACAGTGATGTCACAGTACAGGATAATACACACAGTGATGTCACAGTACAGAGATAATACACACAGTGATGTCACAGTACAGAGATAATACACACAGTGATGTCACAGTACAGGATAATACACACAGTGATGTCACAGTACAGAGATAATACACACAGTGATGTCACAGTACAGGATAATACACACAGTGATGTCACAGTACAGGATAATACACACAGTGATGTCACAGTACAGGATAATACACACAGTGATGTCACAGTACAGGATAATACACACAGTGATGTCACAGTACAGAGATAATACACACAGTGATGTCACAGTACAGGATAATACACACAGTGATGTCACAGTACAGAGATAATACACACAGTGATGTCACAGTACAGAGATAATACACACAGTGATGTCACAGTACAGAGATAATACACACAGTGATGTCACAGTACAGGATAATACACACAGTGATGTCACAGTACAGGGATAATACACACAGTGATGTCACAGTACAGGATAATACACACAGTGATGTCACAGTACAGGGATAATACACACAGTGATGTCACAGTACAGGGATAATACACACAGTGATGTCACAGTACAGGATAATACACACAGTGATGTCACAGTACAGAGATAATACACACAGTGATGTCACAGTTCAGAGATAATACACACAGTGATGTCACAGTACAGGATAATACACACAGTGATGTCACAGTACAGGGATAATACACACAGTGATGTCACAGTACAGGATAATACACACAGTGATGTCACAGTACAGGGATAATACACACAGTACAGGATAATACACACAGTGATGTCACAGTACAGAGATAATACACACAGTGATGTCACAGTACAGGATAATACACACAGTGATGTCACAGTACAGGATAATACACACAGTGATGTCACAGTACAGAGATAATACACACAGTGATGTCACAGTACAGGATAATACACACAGTGATGTCACAGTACAGGATAATACACACAGTGATGTCACAATAGAGGAATAATACACACAGTGATGTCACAGTACAGGAAAATACACACAGTGATGTCACAGTACAGGATAATACACACAGTGATGTCACAGTACAGGATAATACACACAGTGATGTCACAATAGAGGGATAATACACACAGTGATGTCACAGTACAGGATAATACACACAGTGATGTCACAGTACAGGATAATACACACAGTGATGTCACAGTACAGATATAATACACACAGTGATGTCACAGTACAGGATAATACACACAGTGATGTCACAGTACAGGATAATACACACAGTGATGTCACAGTACAGGATAATACACACAGTGATGTCACAGTACAGGGATAATACACACAGTGATGTCACAGTACAGGATAATACACACAGTGATGTCACAGTACAGGATAATACACACAGTGATGTCACAGTACAGGGATAATACACACAGTGATGTCACAGTACAGGGATAATACACACAGTGATGTCACAGTACAGGATAATACACACAGTGATGTCACAGTACAGGGAAAATACACACAGTGATGTCACAGTACAGGGATAATACACACAGTGATGTCACAGTACAGGGATAATACACACAGTGATGTCACAGTACAGGGATAATACACACAGTGATGTCACAGTACAGAGATAATACACACAGTGATGTCACAGTACAGAGATAATACACACAGTGATGTCACAGTACAGGGATAATACACACAGTGATGTCACAGTACAGGATAATACACACAGTGATGTCACAGTACAGGATAATACACACAGTGATGTCACAGTACAGGATAATACACACAGTGATGTCACAGTACAGAGATAATACACACAGTGATGTCACAGTACAGGGATAATACACACAGTGATGTCACAGTACAGGGTAATACACACAGTGATGTCACAGTACAGGATAATACACACAGTGATGTCACAGTACAGGATAATACACTACAGTGATGTCACAGTACAGGGATAATACACACAGTGATGTCACAGTACAGGGATAATACACACAGTGATGTCACAGTACAGGGATAATACACACAGTGATGTCACAGTACAGGATAATACACACAGTGATGTCACAGTACAGGATAATACACACAGTGATGTCACAGTACAGGATAATACACACAGTGATGTCACAGTACAGAGATAATACACACAGTGATGTCACAGTACAGAATAATACACACAGTGATGTCACAGTACAGAGATAATACACACAGTGATGTCACAGTACAGGATAATACACACAGTGATGTCACAGTACAGGATAATACACACAGTGATGTCACAGTACAGAGATAATACACACAGTGATGTTACAGTACAGAGATAATACACACAGTGATGTCACAGTACAGGATAATACACACAGTGATGTTACAGTACAGAGATAATACACACAGTGATGTCACAGTACAGAGATAATACACACAGTGATGTCACAGTACAGGATAATACACACAGTGATGTCACAGTACAGGATAATACACACAGTGATGTCACAGTACAGAGATAATACACACAGTGATGTCACAGTACAGGATAATACACACAGTGATGTCACAGTACAGGATAATACACACAGTGATGTCACAGTACAGGATAATACACACAGTGATGTCACAGTACAGAGATAATACACACAGTGATGTCACAGTACAGGGATAATACACACAGTGATGTCACAGTACAGGGATAATACACACAGTGATGTCACAGTACAGGATAATACACACAGTGATGTCACAGTACAGGATAATACACACAGTGATGTCCACAGTACAGGATAATACACACAGTGATGTCACAGTACAGAGATAATACACACAGTGATGTCACAGTACAGGATAATACACACAGTGATGTCACAGTACAGAGATAATACACACAGTGATGTCACAGTACAGGATAATACACACAGTGATGTCACAGTACAGGATAATACACACAGTGATGTCACAGTACAGAGATAATACACACAGTGATGTCACAGTACAGAGATAATACACACAGTGATGTCACAGTACAGAGATAATACACACAGTGATGTTACAGTACAGAGATAATACACACAGTGATGTCACAGTACAGAGATAATACACACAGTGATGTCACAGTACAGAGATAATACACACAGTGATGTCACAGTACAGAGATAATACACACAGTGATGTCACAGTACAGAGATAATACACACAGTGATGTCACAGTACAGAGATAATACACACAGTGATGTCACAGTACAGGATAATACACACAGTGATGTCACAGTACAGAGATAATACACACAGTGATGTCACAGTACAGAGATAATACACACAGTGATGTCACAGTACAGGGATAATACACACAGTGATGTCACAGTACAGGATAATACACACAGTGATGTCACAGTACAGGATAATACACACAGTGATGTCACAGTACAGGGATAATACACACAGTGATGTCACAGTACAGAGATAATACACACAGTGATGTCACAGTACAGGATAATACACACAGTGATGTCACAGTACAGGATAATACACACAGTGATGTCACAGTACAGGATAATACACACAGTGATGTCACAGTACAGGATAATACACACAGTGATGTCACAGTACAGAGATAATACACACAGTGATGTCACAGTACAGAGATAATACACACAGTGATGTCACAGTACAGGATAATACACACAGTGATGTCACAGTACAGGGATAATACACACAGTGATGTCACAGTACAGGATAATACACACAGTGATGTCACAGTACAGGATAATACACACAGTGATGTCACAGTACAGGATAATACACACAGTGATGTCACAGTACAGGGATAATACACACAGTGATGTCACAGTACAGGATAATACACACAGTGATGTCACAGTACAGGGATAATACACACAGTGATGTCACAGTACAGAGATAATACACACAGTGATGTCACAGTACAGGATAATACACACAGTGATGTCACAGTACAGGATAATACACACAGTGATGTCACAGTACAGGATAATACACACAGTGATGTCACAGTACAGGATAATACACACAGTGATGTCACAGTACAGATAATACACACAGTGATGTCACAGTACAGGATAATACACACAGTGATGTCACAGTACAGAGATAATACACACAGTGATGTCACAGTACAGGGATAATACACACAGTGATGTCACAGTACAGGATAATACACACAGTGATGTCACAGTACAGGATAATACACACAGTGATGTCACAGTACAGGATAATACACACAGTGATGTCACAGTACAGGGATAATACACACAGTGATGTCACAGTACAGAGATAATACACACAGTGATGTCACAGTACAGGATAATACACACAGTGATGTCACAGTACAGAGATAATACACACAGTGATGTCACAGTACAGGATAATACACACAGTGATGTCACAGTACAGGATAATACACACAGTGATGTCACAGTACAGGATAATACACACAGTGATGTCACAGTACAGAGATAATACACACAGTGATGTCACAGTACAGAGATAATACACACAGTGATGTCACAGTACAGGATAATACACACAGTGATGTCACAGTACAGAGATAATACACACAGTGATGTCACAGTACAGAGATAATACACACAGTGATGTCACAGTACAGGATAATACACACAGTGATGTCACAGTACAGGATAATACACACAGTGATGTCACAGTACAGGATAATACACACAGTGATGTCACAGTACAGGATAATACACACAGTGATGTCACAGTACAGGGATAATACACACAGTGATGTCACAGTACAGGATAATACACACAGTGATGTCACAGTACAGGGATAATACACACAGTGATGTCACAGTACAGGATAATACACACAGTGATGTCACAGTACAGGGATAATACACACAGTGATGTCACAGTACAGGATAATACACACAGTGATGTCACAGTACAGAGATAATACACACAGTGATGTCACAGTACAGGATAATACACAGTGATGTCACAGTACAGGGATAATACACACAGTGATGTCACAGTACAGGATAATATACACAGTGATGTCACAGTACAGGATAATACACACAGTGATGTCACAGTACAGGGATAATACACACAGTGATGTCACAGTACAGGATAATACACACAGTGATGTCACAGTACAGGATAATACACACAGTGATGTCACAGTACAGGATAATACACACAGTGATGTCACAGTACAGGGATTATACACACAGTGATGCACAGTACAGGATATACACACAGTGATGGCACAGTACAGGATAATACACACAGTGATGTCACAGTACAGAGATAATACACACAGTGATGTCACAGTACAGGATAATACACACAGTGATGTCACAGTACAGGATAATACACACAGTGATGTCACAGTAGAGGGATAATACACACAGTGATGTCACAGTACAGGAAAATACACACAGTGATGTCACAGTACAGGATAATACACACAGTGATGTCACAGTACAGAGATAATACACACAGTGATGTCACAGTACAGGGATAATTACACACCAGTGATGTCACAGTACAGGATAATACACACAGTGATGTCACAGTACAGGATAATACACACAGTGATGTCACAGTACAGGATAATACACACAGTGATGTCACAGTACAAGGATAATACACACAGTGATGTCACAGTACAGGATAATACACACAGTGATGTCACAGTACAGGGATAATACACACAGTGATGTCACAGTACAGAATAATACACACAGTGATGTCACAGTACAGGATAATACACACAGTGATGTCACAGTACAGGGATAATACACACAGTGATGTCACAGTACAGGATAATACACACAGTGATGTCACAGTACAGGATAATACACACAGTGATGTCACAGTACAGGATAATACACACAGTGATGTCACAGTACAGAGATAATAGCACACAGTGATGTCACAGTACAGAGATAATACACACAGTGATGTCACAGTACAGGATAATACACACAGTGATGTCACAGTACAGGATAATACACACAGTGATGTCACAGTACAGAGATAATACACACAGTGATGTCACAGTACAGGAATAATACACACAGTGATGTCACAGTACAGGATAATACACACAGTGATGTCACAGTACAGAGATAATACACACAGTGATGTCACAGTACAGGATAATACACAGTGATGTCACAGTACAGGGATAATACACACAGTGATGTCACAGTACAGGATAATACACAGTGATGCACAGTACAGGATAATACACACAGTGATGTCACAGTACAGGATAATACACACAGTGATGTCACAGTACAGGGATAATACACACAGTGATGTCACAGTACAGGATAATACACACAGTGATGTCACAGTACAGGGATAATACACACAGTGATGTCACAGTACAGGATAATACACACAGTGATGTCACAGTACAGAGATAATACACACAGTGATTTCACAGTACAGGATAATACACACAGTGATGTCACAGTACAGGGATAATACACACAGTGATGTCACAGTACAGGATAATATACACACAGTGATGTCACAGTACAGAGATAATACACACAGTGATGTCACAGTACAGAGATAATACACACAGTGATGTCACAGTACAGGATAATACACACAGTGATGTCACAGTACAGGATAATACACACAGTGATGTCACAGTACAGAGATAATACACACAGTGATGTCACAGTACAGGATAATACACACAGTGATGTCACAGTACAGAGATAATACACACAGTGATGTCACAGTACAGGGATAATACACACAGTGATGTCACAGTACAGGATAATACACACAGTGATGTCACAGTACAGGATAATACACACAGTGATGTCACAGTACAGGGATAATACACACAGTGATGTCACAGTACAGGGATAATACACACAGTGATGGCACAGTACAGGGATTATACACACAGTGATGGCACAGTACAGGGATAATACACACAGTGATGTCACAGTACAGAGATAATACACACAGTGATTTCACAGTACAGGATAATACACAGTGATGTCACAGTACAGGGATAATACACACAGTGATGTCACAGTACAGGATAATACACACAGTGATGTCACAGTACAGAGATAATACACACAGTGATGTCACAGTACAGGATAATACACACAGTGATGTCACAGTACAGGATAATACACACAGTGATGTCACAGTACAGGATAATACACACAGTGATGTCACAGTACAGAGATAATACACACAGTGATGTCACAGTACAGGATAATACACACAGTGATGTCACAGTACAGGGATAATACACACAGTGATGTCACAGTACAGGATAATACACACAGTGATGTCACAGTACAGGATAATACACACAGTGATGTCACAGTACAGGATAATACACACAGTGATGTCACAGTACAGGATAATACACACAGTGATGTCACAGTACAGGATAATACACACAGTGATGTCACAGTACAGGATAATACACACAGTGATGTCACAGTACAGGATAAATCTACACAGTGATGTCACAGTACAGGATAATACAACACAAGTGATGTCACAGTACAGGATAATACACACAGTGATGTCACAGTACAGGATAATACACACAGTGATGTCACAGTACAGGATAATACACACAGTGATGTCACAGTACAGGATAATACACACAGTGATGGCACAGTACAGGGATTATACACACAGTGATGGCACAGTACAGGGATTATACACACAGTGATGGCACAGTACAGGGATAATACACACAGTGATGTCACAGTACAGAGATAATACACACAGTGATGTCACAGTACAGGATAATACACACAGTGATGTCACAGTACAGGATAATACAACACAGTGATGTCACATACGAGGGATAATACACACAGTGATGTCACAGTACAGGAAAATACACACAGTGATGTCACAGTACAGGATAATACACACAGTGATGTCACAGTACAGAGATAATACACACAGTGATGTCACAGTACAGGATAATACAACACAGTGATGTCACAGTACAGGGATAATACACACAGTGATGTCACAGTACAGGATAATACACACAGTGATGTCACAGAACAGAGATAATACACACAGTGATGTCACAGTACAGGATAATACACACAGTGATGTCACAGTACAGGATAATACACACAGTGATGTCACAGTACAGAGATAATACACACAGTGATGTCACAGTACAGACATAATACACACAGTGATGTCACAGTACAGGATAATACACACAGTGATGTCACAGTACAGGGATAATACACACAGTGATGTCACAGTACAGGATAATACACACAGTGATGTCACAGTACAGAGATAATACACACAGTGATGTCACAGTACAGGATAATACACACAGTGATGTCACAGTACAGGATAATACACACAGTGATGTCACAGTACAGAGATAATACACACAGTGATGTCACAGTACAGACATAATGCACACAGTGATGTCACAGTACAGGATAATACACACAGTGATGTCACAGTACAGGGATAATACACACAGTGATGTCACAGTACAGGATAATACACACAGTGATGTCACAGTACAGGGATAATACACACAGTGATGTCACAGTACAGGATAATACACACAGTGATGTCACAGTACAGAGATAATACACACAGTGATGTCACAGTACAGGATAATACACACAGTGATGTCACAGTACAGAGATAATGACACACAGTGATGTCACAGTACAGAGATAATACACACAGTGATGTCACAGTACAGAGATAATACACACAGTGATGTCACAGTACAGGATAATACACACAGTGATGTCACAGTACAGAGATAATACACACAGTGATGTCACAGTACAGAGATAATACACACAGTGATGTCACAGTACAGGATAATACACACAGTGATGTCACAGTACAGGATAATACACACAGTGATGTCACAGTACAGGATAATACACAGTGATGTCACAGTACAGGATAATACACACAGTGATGTCACAGTACAGGACATAATACACACAGTGATGTCACAGTACAGGATAATACACAGTGATGTCACAGTACAGGGATAATACACACAGTGATGTCACAGTACAGGATAATACACACAGTGATGTCACAGTACAGAGATAATACACACAGTGATGTCACAGTACAGAGATAATACACACAGTGATGTCACAGTACAGGATAATACACACAGTGATGTCACAGTACAGGATAATACACACAGTGATGTCACAGTACAGAGATAATACACACAGTGATGTCACAGTACAGACATAATACACACAGTGATGTCACAGTACAGGATAATACACACAGTGATGTCACAGTACAGGGATAATACACACAGTGATGTCACAGTACAGGATAATACACACAGTGATGTCACAGTACAGGGATTATACACACAGTGATGGCTCACAGTACAGGGATTATACACACAGTGATGGCACAGTACAGGGATAATACACACAGTGATGTCACAGTACAGGGATAATACACACAGTGATGTCACAGTACAGAGATAATAACACAGTGATGTCACAGTACAGGATAATACACACAGTGATGTCACAGTACAGGATAATACACACAGTGATGTCACAGTACAGAGATAATACACACAGTGATGTCACAGTACAGGATAATCCACCAGTGATGTCACAGTACAGGATAATACACACAGTGATGTCACAGTACAGGATAATACACACAGTGATGTCACAGTAACAGAGAGATATACACACAGTGATGTCACAGTACAGGATAATACACACAGTGATGTCACAGTACAGAGATAATACACACAGTGATGTCACAGTACAGAGATAATACACACAGTGATGTCACAGTACAGAGATAATACACACACAGTGATGTCCACAGTACAGGATAATACACACAGTGATGTCACAGTACAGGATAATACACACAGTGATGTCCAGTACAGAGATAATACACACAGTGATGTCACAGTACAGGATAATACACAGTGATGTCACAGTACAGGGATAATACACACAGTGATGTCACAGTACAGGATAATACACACAGTGATGTCACAGTACAGAGATAATACACACAGTGATGTCACAGTACAGAGATAATACACACAGTGATGTCACAGTACAGGATAATACACACAGTGATGTCACAGTACAGGATAATATACACACAGTGATGTCACAGTACAGAGATAATACACACAGTGATGTCACAGTACAGGATAATACACACAGTGATGTCACAGTACAGGATAATACACACAGTGATGTCACAGTACAGGATAATACACACAGTGATGTCACAGTACAGGATAATACACACAGTGATGTCACAGTACAGGATAATACACACAGTGATGTCACAGTACAGGATAATACACCAGTGATGTCACAGTACAGGATAATACACACAGTGATGTCACAGTACAGGATAATACACACAGTGATGTCACAGTACAGAGATAATACACACAGTGATGTCACAGTACAGAGATAATACACACAGTGATGTCACAGTACAGAGATAATACACACAGTGATGTCACAGTACAGAGATAATACACACAGTGATGTCACAGTACAGGATAATACACAGTGATGTCACAGTACAGGGATAATACACACAGTGATGTCACAGTACAGGATAATACACACAGTGATGTCACAGTACAGGATAATACACACAGTGATGTCACAGTACAGGATAATACACACAGTGATGTCACAGTACAGAGATAATACACAGTGATGTCACAGTACAGGATAATACACACAGTGATGTCACAGTACAGAGATAATACACACAGTGATGTCACAGTACAGAGATAATACACACAGTGATGTCACAGTACAGGATATAATACACACAGTGATGTCACAGTACAGAGATAATACACACAGTGATGTCACAGTACAGGATAATACACACAGTGATTCACAGTACAGGGATAATACACACAGTGATGTCACAGTACAGGATAATACACACAGTGATGTCACAGTACAGAGATAATACACACAGTGATGTCACAGTACAGGATAATACACACAGTGATGTCACAGTACAGGATAATACACACAGTGATGTCACAGTACAGGATAATACACACAGTGATGTCACAGTACAGGAGATAATACACACAGTGATGTCACAGTACAGGATAATACACACAGTGATGTCACAGTACAGGATAATACACACAGTGATGTCACAGTACAGGATAATACACACAGTGATGTCACAGTACAGAGATAATACACACAGTGATGTCACAGTACAGGATAATACACACAGTGATGTCACAGTACAGGATAATACACACAGTGATGTCACAGTACAGGACATAATACACATCAAGTACAGACACCTGATGTCAGTACAGGATAATACAGTCACACAGTGATGTCACAGTACAGGAGATAATACACACAGTGATGTCACAGTACAGGATAATACACACAGTGATGTCACAGACATACAGGATAATACACACAGTGATGTCACAGTGATGCAGTACAGGATAATACACACAGTGATGTCACAGTACAGAGATAATGCCACACAGTGATGTCACAGTACAGAGATAATACACAACAGTGATGTTACAGTACAGAGATAATACACACAGTGATGTCACAGTACAGGATATAATTACACACAGTGATGTCACAGTACAGAGATAATACACACAGTGATGTCACTGTACAGAGATAATTCAACACAGTGATGTCACAGTACAGAGATAATACACACAGTGATGTCACAAGTACAGAGATAATACAACTCAGTGATGTCA
>NC_134275.1:83695237-83748260 GCF_031893055.1 Leptodactylus fuscus
TGTCACAGTACAGGATAATACACACAGTGATGTCACAGTACAGGATAATACACACAGTGATGTCACAGTACAGGATAATACACACAGTGATGTCACAGTACAGGATAATACACACAGTGATGTCACAGTACAGGATAATACACACAGTGATGTCACAGTACAGGATAATACACACAGTGATGTCACAGTACAGGATAATACACACAGTGATGTCACAGTACAGGATAATACACACAGTGATGTCACAGTACAGGGATAATACACACAGTGATGTCACAGTACAGGATAATACACACAGTGATGGCACAGTACAGGGATAATACACACAGTGATGTCACAGTACAGGATAATACACACAGTGATGTCACAGTACAGGGATAATACACACAGTGATGTCACAGTACAGAGATAATACACACAGTGATGTCACAGTACAGGATAATACACAGTGATGTCACAGTACAGGATAATACACACAGTGATGTCACAGTACAGGATAATACACACAGTGATGTCACAGTACAGAGATAATACACACAGTGATGTCACAGTACAGGATAATACACACAGTGATGTCACAGTACAGGATAATACACACAGTGATGTCACAGTACAGGATAATACACACAGTGATGTCACAGTACAGAGATAATACACACAGTGATGTCACAGTACAGAGATAATACACACAGTGATGTCACAGTACAGGATAATACACACAGTGATGTCACAGTACAGGATAATACACACAGTGATGTCACAGTACAGGATAATACACACAGTGATGTCACAGTACAGGATTATACACACAGTGATGGCACAGTACAGGATAATACACACAGTGATGTCACAGTACAGGATAATACACACAGTGATGTCACAGTACAGGATAATACACACAGTGATGTCACAGTACAGGATAATACACACAGTGATGTCACAGTACAGGATAATACACACAGTGATGTCACAGTACAGGATAATACACACAGTGATGTCACAGTACAGAGATAATACACACAGTGATGTCACAGTACAGAGATAATACACACAGTGATGTCACAGTACAGGATAATACACACAGTGATGTCACAGTACAGGATAATACACACAGTGATGTCACAGTACAGGATAATACACACAGTGATGTCACAGTACAGAGATAATACACACAGTGATGTCACAGTACAGGATAATACACAGTGATGTCACAGTACAGGGATAATACACACAGTGATGTCACAGTACAGGATAATACACACAGTGATGTCACAGTACAGAGATAATACACACAGTGATGTCACAGTACAGGATAATACACAGTGATGTCACAGTACAGGATAATACACACAGTGATGTCACAGTACAGGATAATACACACAGTGATGTCACAGTACAGAGATAATACACACAGTGATGTCACAGTACAGGATAATACACACAGTGATGTCACAGTACAGAGATAATACACACAGTGATGTCACAGTACAGGATAATACACACAGTGATGTCACAGTACAGGGATAATACACACAGTGATGTCACAGTACAGGATAATACACACAGTGATGTCACAGTACAGGGATAATACACACAGTGATGTCACAGTACAGGATAATACACACAGTGATGTCACAGTACAGGATAATACACAGTGATGTCACAGTACAGGGATAATACACACAGTGATGTCACAGTACAGGATAATACACACAGTGATGTCACAGTACAGGGATAATACACACAGTGATGTCACAGTACAGGATAATACACACAGTGATGTCACAGTACAGGGATAATACACACAGTGATGTCACAGTACAGGATAATACACACAGTGATGTCACAGTACAGGGATAATACACACAGTGATGTCACAGTACAGGATAATACACACAGTGATGTCACAGTACAGAGATAATACACACAGTGATGTCACAGTACAGGATAATACACACAGTGATGTCACAGTACAGGATAATACACACAGTGATGTCACAGTACAGGATAATACACACAGTGATGTCACAGTACAGAGATAATACACACAGTGATGTCACAGTACAGAGATAATACACACAGTGATGTCACAGTACAGGATAATACACACAGTGATGTCACAGTACAGGGATAATACACACAGTGATGTCACAGTACAGGATAATACACACAGTGATGTCACAGTACAGGATAATACACACAGTGATGTCACAGTACAGGATAATACACACAGTGATGTCACAGTACAGAGATAATACACACAGTGATGTCACAGTACAGGATAATACACACAGTGATGTCACAGTACAGGATAATACACACAGTGATGTCACAGTACAGGATAATACACACAGTGATGTCACAGTACAGAGATAATACACACAGTGATGTCACAGTACAGAGATAATACACACAGTGATGTCACAGTACAGGATAATACACACAGTGATGTCACAGTACAGAGATAATACACACAGTGATGTCACAGTACAGGATAATACACAGTGATGTCACAGTACAGGGATAATACACACAGTGATGTCACAGTACAGGATAATACACACAGTGATGTCACAGTACAGGGATAATACACACAGTGATGTCACAGTACAGGATAATACACACAGTGATGTCACAGTACAGGGATAATACACACAGTGATGTCACAGTACAGGATAATACACACAGTGATGTCACAGTACAGGGATAATACACACAGTGATGTCACAGTACAGGATAATACACACAGTGATGTCACAGTACAGAGATAATACACACAGTGATGTCACAGTACAGGATAATACACAGTGATGTCACAGTACAGGATAATACACACAGTGATGTCACAGTACAGGATAATACACACAGTGATGTCACAGTACAGAGATAATACACACAGTGATGTCACAGTACAGGATAATACACACAGTGATGTCACAGTACAGGATAATACACACAGTGATGTCACAGTACAGGATAATACACACAGTGATGTCACAGTACAGAGATAATACACACAGTGATGTCACAGTACAGGATAATACACACAGTGATGTCACAGTACAGGATAATACACACAGTGATGTCACAGTACAGAGATAATACACACAGTGATGTCACAGTACAGAGATAATACACACAGTGATGTCACAGTACAGGATAATACACACAGTGATGTCACAGTACAGAGATAATACACACAGTGATGTCACAGTACAGGATAATACACAGTGATGTCACAGTACAGGATAATACACACAGTGATGTCACAGTACAGGATAATACACACAGTGATGTCACAGTACAGGATAATACACACAGTGATGTCACAGTACAGGGATAATACACACAGTGATGTCACAGTACAGGATAATACACACAGTGATGTCACAGTACAGAGATAATACACACAGTGATTTCACAGTACAGGATAATACACAGTGATGTCACAGTACAGGGATAATACACACAGTGATGTCACAGTACAGGATAATACACACAGTGATGTCACAGTACAGGATAATACACACAGTGATGTCACAGTACAGGATAATATACACAGTGATGGCACAGTACAGGGATAATACACACAGTGATGTCACAGTACAGGATAATACACACAGTGATGTCACAGTACAGGGATAATACACACAGTGATGTCACAGTACAGGATAATACACACAGTGATGTCACAGTACAGGGATAATACACACAGTGATGTCACAGTACAGGATAATACACACAGTGATGTCACAGTACAGAGATAATACACACAGTGATGTCACAGTACAGGATAATACACACAGTGATGTCACAGTACAGGGATAATACACACAGTGATGTCACAGTACAGGATAATACACACAGTGATGTCACAGTACAGAGATAATACACACAGTGATGTCACAGTACAGGATAATACACACAGTGATGTCACAGTACAGGATAATACACACAGTGATGTCACAGTACAGGATAATACACACAGTGATGTCACAGTACAGGATAATACACACAGTGATGTCACAGTACAGGATAATACACACAGTGATGTCACAGTACAGGATAATACACACAGTGATGTCACAGTACAGAGATAATACACACAGTGATGTCACAGTACAGGATAATACACACAGTGATGTCACAGTACAGAGATAATACACACAGTGATGTCACAGTACAGGATAATACACACAGTGATGTCACAGTACAGAGATAATACACACAGTGATGTCACAGTACAGAGATAATACACACAGTGATGTCACAGTACAGGATAATACACACAGTGATGTCACAGTACAGAGATAATACACACAGTGATGTCACAGTACAGGATAATACACAGTGATGTCACAGTACAGGATAATACACACAGTGATGTCACAGTACAGGATAATATACACAGTGATGGCACAGTACAGGGATAATACACACAGTGATGTCACAGTACAGGATAATACACACAGTGATGTCACAGTACAGGGATAATACACACAGTGATGTCACAGTACAGGATAATACACACAGTGATGTCACAGTACAGAGATAATACACACAGTGATGTCACAGTACAGGGATAATACACACAGTGATGTCACAGTACAGGATAATACACACAGTGATGTCACAGTACAGAGATAATACACACAGTGATGTCACAGTACAGGATAATACACACAGTGATGTCACAGTACAGGATAATACACACAGTGATGTCACAGTACAGGATAATACACACAGTGATGTCACAGTACAGGATAATACACACAGTGATGTCACAGTACAGGATAATACACACAGTGATGTCACAGTACAGGATAATACACACAGTGATGTCACAGTACAGAGATAATACACACAGTGATGTCACAGTACAGGATAATACACACAGTGATGTCACAGTACAGGATAATACACACAGTGATGTCACAGTACAGGATAATACACACAGTGATGTCACAGTACAGGATAATACACACAGTGATGTCACAGTACAGGATAATACACACAGTGATGTCACAGTACAGAGATAATACACACAGTGATGTCACAGTACAGGATAATACACACAGTGATGTCACAGTACGGAGATAATACACACAGTGATGTCACAGTACAGGGATAATACACACAGTGATGTCACAGTACAGAGATAATACACACAGTGATGTCACAGTACAGGATAATACACACAGTGATGTCACAGTACAGGGATAATACACACAGTGATGTCACAGTACAGAGATAATACACACAGTGATGTCACAGTACAGGATAATACACACAGTGATGTCACAGTACAGGATAATACACACAGTGATGTCACAGTACAGGATAATACACACAGTGATGTCACAGTACAGAGATAATACACACAGTGATGTCACAGTACAGAGATAATACACACAGTGATGTCACAGTACAGGATAATACACACAGTGATGTCACAGTACAGGATAATACACACAGTGATGTCACAGTACAGAGATAATACACACAGTGATGTCACAGTACAGGATAATACACACAGTGATGTCACAGTACAGGATAATACACACAGTGATGTCACAGTACAGGATAATACACACAGTGATGTCACAGTACAGAGATAATACACACAGTGATGTCACAGTACAGGATAATACACACAGTGATGTCACAGTACAGGATAATACACACAGTGATGTCACAGTACAGGGTAATACACACAGTGATGTCACAGTACAGGGATAATACACACAGTGATGTCACAGTACAGAGATAATACACACAGTGATGTCAAAGTACAGGATAATACACATAGTGATGTCACAGTACAGGATAATACACACAGTGATGTCACAGTACAGGATAATACACACAGTGATGTCACAGTACAGAGATAATACACACAGTGATGTCACAGTACAGGATAATACACACAGTGATGTCACAGTACAGGATAATACACACAGTGATGTCACAGTACAGGATAATACACACAGTGATGTCACAGTACAGAGATAATACACACAGTGATGTCACAGTACAGGATAATACAGACGTGATGTCACAGTACAGGGATAATACACACAGTGATGTCACAGTACAGAGATAATACACACAGTGATGTCACAGTACAGGATAATACACACAGTGATGTCACAGTACAGGATAATACACACAGTGATGTCACAGTACAGGGTAATACACACAGTGATATCACAGTACAGGGTAATACACACAGTGATGTCACAGTACAGGATAATACACACAGTGATGTCACAGTACAGGGTAATACACACAGTGATGTCACAGTACAGGGATAATACACACAGTGATGTCACAGTACAGGGATAATACACACAGTGATGTCACAGTACAGAGATAATACACACAGTGATGTCACAGTACAGGATAATACACACAGTGATGTCACAGTACAGGGTAATACACACAGTGATGTCACAGTACAGGGATAATACACACAGTGATGTCACAGTACAGGGATAATACACACAGTGATGTCACAGTACAGAGATAATACACACAGTGATGTCACAGTACAGAGATAATACACACAGTGATGTCACAGTACAGAGATAATACACACAGTGATGTCACAGTACAGGATAATACACACAGTGATGTCACAGTACAGGATAATACACACAGTGATGTCACAGTACAGAGATAATACACACAGTGATGTCACAGTACAGGATAATACACAGTGATGTCACAGTACAGGATAATACACACAGTGATGTCACAGTACAGGATAATACACACAGTGATGTCACAGTACAGAGATAATACTCACAGTGATGTCACAGTACAGGATAATACACACAGTGATGTCACAGTACAGGATAATACACACAGTGATGTCACAGTACAGAGATAATACACACAGTGATGTCACAGTACAGAGATAATACACACAGTGATGTCACAGTACAGAGATAATACACACAGTGATGTCACAGTACAGGATAATACACACAGTGATGTCACAGTACAGAGATAATACACACAGTGATGTCACAGTACAGAGATAATACACACAGTGATGTCACAGTACAGGATAATACACACAGTGATGTCACAGTACAGAGATAATACACACAGTGATGTCACAGTACAGGATAATACACACAGTGATGTCACAGTACAGGGATAATACACACAGTGATGTCACAGTACAGAGATAATACACACAGTGATGTCACAGTACAGGATAATACACACAGTGATGTCACAGTACAGGATAATACACACAGTGATGTCACAGTACAGGATAATACACACAGTGATGTCACAGTACAGAGATAATACACACAGTGATGTCACAGTACAGAGATAATACACACAGTGATGTCACAGTACAGGATAATACACACAGTGATGTCACAGTACAGGGATAATACACACAGTGATGTCACAGTACAGAGATAATACACACAGTGATGTCACAGTACAGGATAATACACACAGTGATGTCACAGTACAGGATAATACACACAGTGATGTCACAGTACAGGATAATACACACAGTGATGTCACAGTACAGAGATAATACACACAGTGATGTCACAGTACAGGATAATACACACAGTGATGTCACAGTACAGGATAATACACACAGTGATGTCACAGTACAGGGATAATACACACAGTGATGTCACAGTACAGGGATAATACACACAGTGATGTCACAGTACAGAGATAATACACACAGTGATGTCAAAGTACAGGATAATACACATAGTGATGTCACAGTACAGAGATAATACACACAGTGATGTCACAGTACAGGATAATACACACAGTGATGTCACAGTACAGGATAATACACACAGTGATGTCACAGTACAGGGATAATACACACAGTGATGTCACAGTACAGGGATAATACACACAGTGATGTCACAGTACAGAGATAATACACACAGTGATGTCAAAGTACAGGATAATACACATAGTGATGTCACAGTACAGGATAATACACACAGTGATGTCACAGTACAGGATAATACACACAGTGATGTCACAGTACAGAGATAATACACACAGTGATGTCACAGTACAGGATAATACAGACGTGATGTCACAGTACAGGGATAATACACACAGTGATGTCACAGTACAGAGATAATACACACAGTGATGTCACAGTACAGGATAATACACACAGTGATGTCACAGTACAGGATAATACACACAGTGATGTCACAGTACAGGGTAATACACACAGTGATATCACAGTACAGGGTAATACACACAGTGATGTCACAGTACAGGATAATACACACAGTGATGTCACAGTACAGGGTAATACACACAGTGATGTCACAGTACAGGGATAATACACACAGTGATGTCACAGTACAGGGATAATACACACAGTGATGTCACAGTACAGAGATAATACACACAGTGATGTCACAGTACAGGATAATACACACAGTGATGTCACAGTACAGGGTAATACACACAGTGATGTCACAGTACAGGGATAATACACACAGTGATGTCACAGTACAGGGATAATACACACAGTGATGTCACAGTACAGAGATAATACACACAGTGATGTCACAGTACAGAGATAATACACACAGTGATGTCACAGTACAGAGATAATACACACAGTGATGTCACAGTACAGGATAATACACACAGTGATGTCACAGTACAGGATAATACACACAGTGATGTCACAGTACAGAGATAATACACACAGTGATGTCACAGTACAGGATAATACACAGTGATGTCACAGTACAGGGATAATACACACAGTGATGTCACAGTACAGGATAATACACACAGTGATGTCACAGTACAGAGATAATACACACAGTGATGTCACAGTACAGGATAATACACACAGTGATGTCACAGTACAGGATAATACACACAGTGATGTCACAGTACAGAGATAATACACACAGTGATGTCACAGTACAGAGATAATACACACAGTGATGTCACAGTACAGAGATAATACACACAGTGATGTCACAGTACAGGATAATACACACAGTGATGTCACAGTACAGAGATAATACACACAGTGATGTCACAGTACAGAGATAATACACACAGTGATGTCACAGTACAGGATAATACACACAGTGATGTCACAGTACAGAGATAATACACACAGTGATGTCACAGTACAGAGATAATACACACAGTGATGTCACAGTACAGGATAATACACACAGTGATGTCACAGTACAGGATAATACACACAGTGATGTCACAGTACAGGATAATACACACAGTGATGTCACAGTACAGAGATAATACACACAGTGATGTCACAGTACAGGATAATACACACAGTGATGTCACAGTACAGAGATAATACACACAGTGATGTCACAGTACAGGATAATACACACAGTGATGTCACAGTACAGAGATAATACACACAGTGATGTCACAGTACAGGGATATTACACACAGTGATGTCACAGTACAGAGATAATACACACAGTGATGTCACAGTACAGGATAATACACACAGTGATGTCACAGTACAGGATAATACACACAGTGATGTCACAGTACAGGGTAATACACACAGTGATGTCACAGTACAGGGATAATACACACAGTGATGTCACAGTACAGAGATAATACACACAGTGATGTCACAGTACAGGGATAATACACACAGTGATGTCACAGTACAGGATAATACACACAGTGATGTCACAGTACAGAGATAATACACACAGTGATGTCACAGTACAGAGATAATACACACAGTGATGTCACAGTACAGGGATAATACACACAGTGATGTCACAGTACAGGATAATACATACAGTGATGTCACAGTACAGGATAATACACACAGTGATGTCACAGTACAGGATAATACACACAGTGATGTCACAGTACAGAGATAATACACACAGTGATGTCACAGTACAGGATAATACACACAGTGATGTCACAGTACAGAGATAATATACACAGTGATGTCACAGTACAGAGATAATACACACAGTGATGTCACAGTACAGGATAATACACACAGTGATGTCACAGTACAGGATAATACACACAGTGATGTCACAGTACAGGGTAATACACACAGTGATGTCACAGTACAGGGATAATACACACAGTGATGTCACAGTACAGAGATAATACACACAGTGATGTCACAGTACAGGGATAATACACACAGTGATGTCACAGTACAGGATAATACACACAGTAATGTCACAGTACAGGATAATACACACAGTGATGTCACAGTACAGGATAATACACACAGTGATGTCACAGTACAGGGTAATACACACAGTGATGTCACAGTACAGGATAATACACACAGTGATGTCACAGTACAGGATAATACACACAGTGATGTCACAGTACAGGGTAATACACACAGTGATGTCACAGTACAGGGATAATACACACAGTGATGTCACAGTACAGGGATAATACACACAGTGATGTCACAGTACAGAGATAATACACACAGTGATGTCACAGTACAGAGATAATACACACAGTGATGTCACAGTACAGGATAATACACACAGTGATGTCACAGTACAGGATAATACACACAGTGATGTCACAGTACAGAGATAATACACACAGTGATGTCACAGTACAGGATAATACACAGTGATGTCACAGTACAGGGATAATACACACAGTGATGTCACAGTACAGGATAATACACACAGTGATGTCACAGTACAGAGATAATACACACAGTGATGTCACAGTACAGAGATAATACACACAGTGATGTCACAGTACAGGAAAATACACAGTGACGTCACAGTACAGGGATAATACACACAGTGATGTCACAGTACAGAGATAATACACAGTGATGTCACAGTACATAGATAATACACACAGTGATGTCACAGTACAGACATAATACACACAGTGATGTCACAGTACAGACATAATACACACAGTGATGTCACAGTACAGGATAATACACACAGTGATGTCACAGTACAGGATAATACACACAGTGATGTCACAGTACAGGATAATACACACAGTGATGTCACAGTACAGGATAATACACACAGTGATGTCACAGTATAGAGATAATACACACAGTGATGTCACAGTACAGGATAATACACACAGTGATGTCACAGTACAGAGATAATACACACAGTGATGTCACAGTACAGAGATAATACACACAGTGATGTCACAGTACAGAGATAATACACACAGTGATGTCACAGTACAGGATAATACACACAGTGATGTCACAGTACAGGATAATACACACAGTGATGTCACAGTACAGAGATAATACACACAGTGATGTCACAGTACAGGATAATACACACAGTGATGTCACAGTACAGGATAATACACACAGTGATGTCACAGTACAGGATAATACACACAGTGATGTCACAGTACAGAGATAATACACACAGTGATGTCACAGTACAGGATAATACACACAGTGATGTCACAGTACAGAGATAATACACACAGTGATGTCACAGTACAGAGATAATACACACAGTGATGTCACAGTACAGGATAATACACACAGTGATGTCACAGTACAGAATAATACACACAGTGATGTCACAGTACAGGATAATACACACAGTGATGTCACAGTACAGGATAATACACACAGTGATGTCACAGTACAGAGATAATACACACAGTGATGTCACAGTACAGGGATAATACACACAGTGATGTCACAGTACAGGATAATACACACAGTGATGTCACAGTACAGGGATAATACACACAGTGATGTCACAGTACAGAGATAATACACACAGTGATGTCACAGTACAGAGATAATACACACAGTGATGTCACAGTACAGGATAATACACACAGTGATGTCACAGTACAGAGATAATACACACAGTGATGTCACAGTACAGGATAATACACACAGTGATGTCACAGTACAGGATAATACACACAGTGATGTCACAGTACAGGATAATACACACAGTGATGTCACAGTACAGAGATAATACACACAGTGATGTCACAGTACAGGATAATACACACAGTGATGTCACAGTACAGAGATAATACACACAGTGATGTCACAGTACAGAGATAATACACACAGTGATGTCACAGTACAGAGATAATACACACAGTGATGTCACAGTACAGAGATAATACACACAGTGATGTCACAGTACAGAGATAATACACACAGTGATGTCACAGTACAGGATAATACACACAGTGATGTCACAGTACAGGATAATACACACAGTGATGTCACAGTACAGAGATAATACACACAGTGATGTCACAGTACAGGATAATACACACAGTGATGTCACAGTACAGGATAATACACACAGTGATGTCACAGTACAGGATAATACACACAGTGATGTCACAGTACAGAGATAATACACACAGTGATGTCACAGTACAGAGATAATACACACAGTGATGTCACAGTACAGAGATAATACACACAGTGATGTCACAGTACAGAGATAATACACACAGTGATGTCACAGTACAGGATAATACACACAGTGATGTCACAGTACAGGATAATACACACAGTGATGTCACAGTACAGGATAATACACACAGTGATGTCACAGTACAGGATAATACACACAGTGATGTCACAGTACAGAGATAATACACACAGTGATGTCACAGTACAGAGATAATACACACAGTGATGTCACAGTACAGGATAATACACACAGTGATGTCACAGTACAGGATAATACACACAGTGATGTCACAGTACAGGATAATACACACAGTGATGTCACAGTACAGGGATTCTCAGGGGTTGACCCATCTGACTTGAGTCTACAGGTACAGCCATATCTATGAGGTCCATCTTTCTTTGCCCTTATATATTTTCTTCCTTCCTCTTCCACAAGGTGTGCAGGGATAACTCCCATCTCCTCATTGTACAACAACAGTTGAATGACTCAGCCAGTGTCTTTAAGATTATCTAAGGGTTCTGGCCCAACCTTGTACATCTTCTCCGCACACCCAGATGTCTCTTAGGGCCGTACCACCAGCTCAGCTGCTCCCATTCTCCGATTGTTCTCTCCATTACAAGGCACATATATATAATAATATAAAGATTAGTCATTACAGGTATATATATATATATATATATATATATATATATATATATATATATATACACTCACCGGCCACTTTATTAGGTACACCATGCTAGTAACGGGTTGGACCCCCTTTTGCCTTCAGAACTGCCTCAATTCTTCGTGGCATAGATACAACAAGGTGCTGGAAGCATTCCTCAGAGATTTTGGTCCATATTGACATGATGGCATCACACAGTTGCAGTCGCAGATTTGTCGGCTGCACATCCATGATGCGAATCTCCCGTTCCACCACATCCCAAAGATGCTCCTCTATTGGATTGAGATCTGGTGACTGTGGAGGCCATTGGAGTACAGTGAACTCATTGTCATGTTCAAGAAACCAGTCTGAGATGATTCCAGCTTTATGACATGGCATTGCATTATCCTGCTGAAAGTAGCCATCAGATGTTGGGTACATTGTGGTCATAAAGGGATGGACATGGTCAGCAACAATACTCAGGTAGGCTTTGGCGTTGCAACGATGCTCAATTGGTACCAAGGGGCCCAAAGAGTGCCAAGAAAATATTCCCCACACCATGACACCACCACCACCAGCCTGAACCGTTACCGATACAAGGCAGGATGGATCCATGCTTTCATGTTGTTGACGCCAAATTCTGACCCTACCATCCGAATGTCGCAGCAGAAATCGAGACTCATCAGACCAGGCAACGTTTTTCCAATCTTCAATTGTCCAATTTCGATGAGCTTGTGCAAATTGTAGCCTCAGTTTCCTGTTCTTAGCTGAAAGGAGTGGCACCCGGTGTGGTCTTCTGCTGCTGTAGCCCATCTGTAGCCTCAAAGTTCAACGTACTGTGCATTCAGAGATGCTCTTCTGGCTACCTTGGTGTAACGGGTGGCTATTTGAGTCATTGTTGCCTTTCTATCAGCTCGAACCAGTCTGGCCATTCTCCTCTGACCTCTGTCATCAACAACGCATTTCCGCCCCCCACAGAACTGCCGCTCACTGGATGTTTTTTCTTTTTCGGACCATTCTCTGTAAACCCTAGAGATGGTTGTGCGTGAAAATCCCAGTAGATCAGCAGTTTCTGAAATACTCAGACCAGCCCTTCTGGCACCAACAACCATGCCACGTTCAAAGGCACTCAAATCACCTTTCTTCCCCATACTGATGCTCGGTTTGAACTGCAGGAGATTGTCTTGACCATGTCTACATGCCTAAATGCACTGAGTTGCCGCCATGTGATTGGCTGATTAGAAATTAAGTGTTAACGAGCAGTTGGACAGGTGTACCTAATAAAGTGGCCGGTGAGTGTATATATACTGACTTGTTGCGGTGCTCCCAGTGTTCCAATGGGGTAGCTTTGATTGGGGATTGTCGGAGTCCTGGTGACATTTGCCCGTTAGGTACGGTTCAGGGATTGGGAAACACCGGATTCCGATCGCCAATCGAGCAAATTTCATGATCGGGATCGGGAAAATGATTGGAAATCGGATTTTAAAATCGAACCTGAAATCTCAAGATCGGCTCCACCCCACCTTTAAGTCTTGACGTCTTCTTCCTCGGTCTTCCACTTTGTCTTGGGGTCTGTTTTTCTTCCTTGAGGTCTCTGTACAATGATCCTGTGTTTTGTGTTTTTTGCTCCTCTCGGTCACGGCCGGGTGCGGGTGAGCAGGTTCCGATCAATGCCGTGATTAATAGGACTGGTCGTGCCCTCCTCACACACAGCTTTCACGCCTTGTGATTAAACATTGATCATATTCTGCCCAAGATGCTCAAATCCCGCAGGTCTCAAATGGGACCGTGGACCATCGAGTCTCAAGGGCAAGTGGAGGATCAATCGGGGGTGAGACGGAGTGACAAATGCGCCTTGTATCACGAACATCTGTGTTCTCTTTTCACAACAATTTGGTGTATGTGACATTGATGTAATGAAGTTCATTGTGTCATGGAGCATTACAATCTGCTTTCTCTAACTGCTCATTTCTCCTGGTTTTATGGAGCAGCATCAGCATATGGATCAGAGGCCTTCTCTCCACCTGTCATGGCCGCCCTGTGTCAGTCTGCAGAAGAGCTACCTGTAATGGGCTTCTAATCCATCTCTTCATAGATACGTATCTGACATGTCCTCACTCAGCCGTCACTTCTCATCCATGTCTGGAGACCTCACTATGATAGGACTATACAGTCCGAGAACGTGACATCATGCGTCTTAAGAAGCCATTGCTTTCTTACCCAATAGGATTGGATGGACCCCAAGGCTTTGTGGTGACTTCTACTACTGCGACCTCTATGGCGGCATGGGAGTGTATAGGTCGTCTGTCTGAGGTCGACCTATGGAAGGTGCAGAGACGTCCACATTGGTTGCCTATGGGGCTCTCACATCTGCATAGAGATGGCCTTAGGTTGGAAGGGACAAGTGGAGGATCGCTGCTTCTGCCTCCCCCTCAGATTTTATGCAAAAGTGATAGATGAATCTTGATGCTACTTTTGCACGGTGTGACAAGATCAGGAGACTGTCTGTGGCCTTATAGGAAATGCTCTGCTTAGTAGGGACGGTTAAAGGGGTTGTCCTAGCACAAGGCTCCTATCTATACTGCTGGTTAATGTGCATGTAAGACTTTTCCTAAATACATTGCTTCAGCAAAACTGCTTTGTTTGTCCACTATCTTACTTTATTCACTTCATTGTTGACACAGCCCTTGACTTATCTGCTCAAAAGTCAAGTGACATAGCTGCCTGCTCTCAGGGAGAGGGAGGAGGGTCTAAGTGCTGGGAGCGAGCCTGTGTATCTAGCTATTCCTGTGTCTACATCACGTGACCTAGGTCCCTGCTATCAGATAGGGGAGAGGAGCTGCTTTCATTTCTGAACTCGTCTTCTGTTCTCCCAGTTATCAGGCTAGCTAATTCAATTGTGTTCATTATGGCAGAGACAGGCAGTGTCTGTATGTTGCACAGAATGGAGTTGCTCCTGCCTGTTCTTCATAGTCCAATATTGTGCATATAGTGTTTAAGGACCTTTGATGACATCACAGGCCCTTCAGCCGCCCCATAGGATCACGCTATGTGGTGGGCGGAGCTACACAATAATTTGGGGCTGGAGCTAAACGGGCGGTTGCATGTAAAACCCCGCCCACCAAATGATGCAAGAAACCAGGAAGAAAGAAGATTTTACAGCAGTGAAGACTGGTGAGTATACGACGTGGGAATACCCCTTTAATATGAATGTGCGTGTAAAATTGTACAGCGAAAACAGAGTCTATAAAGATGATATTGTTCAAAAATTAATTTAGGGTCGGTTCACATCTGCGCCCGGTCTCCATACAGGCATTCTGTTCACCTCTCCGCATGAAAAATGCCGACAGAAGTGATTTTATCTCCATATATTTTGCCTTTTTCGTGCAGCAACCGATGAAAACCACAAAGATCACATTATAGTCTACAGTCCAAGCAGAAACCTGTCTGCAGATGTGAACAAAGCCTTAGTGACTGGGAGATATACTGATATATAACTCATGTACTGTGACATCACTGTGTGTATTATCCTGTACTGTGACATCACTGTGTGTATTATCTCTGTACTGTGACATCACTGTGTGTATTATCTCTGTACTGTGACATCACTGTGTGTATTATCTATGTACTGTGACATCACTGTGTGTATTATCCCTGTACTGTGACATCACTGTGTGTATTATCTCTGTACTGTGACATCACTGTGTGTATTATCCCTGTACTGTGACATCACTGTGTGTATTATCTCTGTACTGTGACATCACTGTGTGTATTATCTCTGTACTGTGACATCACTGTGTGTATTATCCTGTACTGTGACATCACTGTGTGTATTATCTCTGTACTGTGACATCACTGTGTGTATTATCCCTGTACTGTGACATCACTGTGTGTATTATCTCTGTACTGTGACATCACTGTGTGTATTATCTCTGTACTGTGACATCACTGTGTGTATTATCCTGTACTGTGACATCACTGTGTGTATTATCTCTGTACTGTGACATCACTGTGTGTATTATCCTGTACTGTGACATCACTGTGTGTATTATCTCTGTACTGTGACATCACTGTGTGTATTATCTCTGTACTGTGACATCACTGTGTGTATTATCCCTGTACTGTGACATCACTGTGTGTATTATCTCTGTACTGTGACATCACTGTGTGTATTATCCTGTACTGTGACATCACTGTGTGTATTATCCTGTACTGTGACATCACTGTGTGTATTATCTCTGTACTGTGACATCACTGTGTGTATTATCTCTGTACTGTGACATCACTGTGTGTATTATCCTGTACTGTGACATCACTGTGTGTATTATCTCTGTACTGTGACATCACTGTGTGTATTATCTCTGTACTGTGACATCACTGTGTGTATTATCTCTGTACTGTGACATCACTGTGTGTATTATCTCTGTACTGTGACATCACTGTGTATTATCCTGTACTGTGACATCACTGTGTGTATTATCCCTGTACTGTGACATCACTGTGTGTATTATCCCTGTACTGTGACATCACTGTGTGTATTATCCTGTACTGTGACATCACTGTGTGTATTATCCTGTACTGTGACATCACTGTGTGTATTATCTCTGTACTGTGACATCACTGTGTGTATTATCTCTGTACTGTGACATCACTGTGTGTATTATCTCTGTACTGTGACATCACTGTGTGTATTATCTCTGTACTGTGACATCACTGTGTGTATTATCTCTGTACTGTGACATCACTGTGTGTATTATCCTGTACTGTGACATCACTGTGTGTATTATCCCTGTACTGTGACATCACTGTGTGTATTATCCTGTACTGTGACATCACTGTGTGTATTATCCTGTACTGTGACATCACTGTGTGTATTATCTCTGTACTGTGACATCACTGTGTGTATTATCTCTGTACTGTGACATCACTCTCTCCCTCTCTCCCTCTGTCTCTTCCTCTCTGTCTCTTTCCCTCTCTCTCTCTCTCCCTCTGTCTTTTTCTCTCTCTCTCCCTCTCTCTCCCTCTCTTTCTTTCTCTCTCTTCCTCTCTCTCTTCTTCTCTCTCTCCCTCTTCCTCTCTTTCTCTCTCTCTCTCTCTCTTCCTCTCTCTCTTCTTCTCTCTCTCTCCCCTATCTCTCTCTTCCTCTCTCTCTTCTTCTCTCTCTCTCCCCTATCTCTCTCTTCCTCTGTCTCTTCTTCTCTCTCTCTTCTTCTCTCTCTCCCTCTTCCTCTCTCTCTCCTCCTCTTCCTCTCTCTCTTTCTCTCTTCTTCTCTCTCTCCCTCTCTTTCTTTCTCTCTCTTCCTCTCTCTCTTCTTCTCTCTCTCCCTCTTCCTCTCTCTCTCCTCCTCTTCCTCTCTCTCTTTCTCTCTTTCTCTCTCTCCCTCTGTCTCTTCCTCTCCACCTCTCTCTCTCCCTCTGTCTCTCTCTCTCTCTCTCTCTCCTTCCCTTGTTCCAGACTTTCCTCCATTTCCCGTATTCCTGATTTATGTAGCGACTTGATACCGACAGATCCGATTTGCAAACTATGAAGTAAGTGAAAAATAAAAATGTCCAATCCTGCAAGAATAGAACAAGAAGAGACGGAAAACAATTTTCGGCGGTGGCTGGAAGTTTCGCGGTGCTGGAATGAGTCTCCTCTGCGATATTTGATTGAAAGGCGGACAATTGAGAATTCATGACTTCAGCACATGGCCGGCCTCTTGTCTTATTTATTACTCACAGTCCTTGTTAATACCTTCTGCAGGCGGCTTGTTTTCAATCACGGCTTCGTGTTCGTCCTAGTTTTACGGGACGCAGCCATGCAAATATGTTAAATGTGCAAAGGCCTGTCAGAAAATACATTAATGGGGTTGATGGAGCAAGTCTGTAGCATTAAATCAGGAGCGGCCGCCTTCGCGGGCAAAGATTCAGTATCTACATTGAGAAACGCGCTAATTGATTAGCAATAAATTAAGGCCACGCGGTGTGTAAATCCAGAGCCGGGCTGCGGGGGGATCCGGACACTTCCAATGTGCGCCCTGTTATTTATGGCGTATAATAGTGAGATGTCAGCGGCGGCGGCTATAATGTGGAGCTGCATGAGCCTGGCATGATCTGGAGCACGGCGGCAGTACGAGTATGATATACTATGTAGCAATGCACCACGTAAGAGCAAATCCGATGGCTGAAATTGCAACATTTAAAGGGAACGTGGCACCAGAATTTGGCTATTTTTATAACAAATTTGCATGTTAAACATATTTGTTAAGAATTTTTGATTTTCCATGTCAGTATATTTAAAAAAATAATATATCCTGTAGTTTTCACTCTGACCATTAAACCTAATAATAGCCTGCACTGGTTTTCTTTCCAGCAGTTACCTCATTTATATCACAGGATTGCAATAGAAGATAACACCTCTATAGATAACACCACTGAACCCACATTATATCGGTACTGACAATAGACGGTCACATCTCATCTCCTCCCCCTCTTTGCACAGAATAAGTCTCGAATTCTCTCCAATAAACCTCAATGAGTCCTGTTCTACGACAATGGCAGCCGCTGCCAGGACCCGTCACTCTCAGGCTGTGCTCGTAGCTGTGAATGTTCTTGCAGTTCGATGACGTCATCGCCACCCACTCCATCCCATGGCTGCCAACATTGTGAAATACAGCAGATTCAATCAGCGATACCAGAGCACAGAACTCCCCAAAGATCTATAAGGCAGTCAGTCATGTGAGACGCGGGCAGCCTTGTCTTATAGGGAGGAAATTATTACGTGGGGGCACGAAAAACCCAAAACAGCCCATGGAAGGAAATGTTTCTGTTCCTAATGTCCTACAACCCCAAAATCAGATGATCTAAGACAAGGATACATGGAATTGTTAGAATATTTATATTGATACATCCGCGTTATACAAGTGGCGGCGGCTCCTTGTGGTTCCATACTTGTTGCCCAAAACTTGCCATTGTTTCCAGTTGCAAATGTCATCCGTGTCACTCTCACAGAGCCCTGGTCTTCATTTTAAGGTCCACAAAACAGACCAAATAGTTCATGGATTCCGAAATAAAGTCATGTTGGCCATTAAAATACTTAGGACTGTCCACAGAGAGCCATGGGCTTATGGTTGTGTGAATAAGGCCTACACATGAAGCTACACCTATTGGCCAATGAGTCTGTGGCCTTTGGTTGTCACTGGTGGGTTGGCTTCAGTCTGGTCACCTCTTTTGTCCTCAGCTCCTCATCCTCAGGCCACCTGTACGTGGCAGCAATGTAAAATCCTGATACTGAAAATACTGATGCAGATTATGGACCATGTGAAAGTGGCCTAAGTCGGAAATCTACCCCATATGTCACCAGAGACTGCCCCTGCCTTGTTCCTGCATCATCATCTGTAGATCATCCACCAGCCGGTGTCCAACCGCCGATACCTTCAGCCTCCATCTAAGAAGTGTACAGACTCACAAGGCCCAAGATAGTCACAGGACCTGAGACGCACAAGGACCAAACTACAAGAGGACCTAAGATGCAAAATTCCCAAGGTACTAAGACTCATATGGCCCAAACAACTCACACAACCAAAGACTCACAAGACCCTAGATAGTCACAGGACCTGAGACGCACAAGGACCAAGCTACAAGAGGACCTAAGATGGCCCAAACAACTCACAGAACCAAAGACTCACAAGGCCCAAGATAGTCACAGGACCTGAGACGCACAAGGACCAAGCTACAAGACGACCTAAGATGGCCCAAACAACTCACAGAACCAAAGACTCACAAGGCCCAAGATAGTCACAGGACCTGAGACGCACAAGGACCAAGCTACAAGACGACCTAAGATGGCCCAAACAACTCACAGAACCAAAGACTCACAAGGCCCAAGATAGTCACAGGACCTGAGACGCACAAGGACCAAGCTACAAGAGGACCTAAGATGGCCCAAACAACTCATAGAACCAAAGACTCACAAGGCCCTAGATAGTCACAGGACCTGAGATGCACAAGGACCAAACTACAAGAGGACCTAAGATGCAAAATTCCCAATGTACTAAGACTCACATGGCCCAAACAACTCATAAGATACACAAGGCTCAAGCTAGTCACAGATGTTATACTATTGTAGAGCACCATTGTCTATTTCATTGGCCTGGACCACTAATAAGCCACGCTACTGCCATCCCTAAACTGCATAGCCTTGTTCCTCTCTTACCGGACACCAGCGTCCATTCAACCAACCACTATACAAACATCTAGGAAACGGAAGGTGACCAGGAAGACCTCCAGCTCCTTGACAATCTGTTCTTATTGAGTTCTGTCAACAAAGAACGAAGTACATCAACAAGAGATGTCATCATGGCCGTGTCTTGGGAGCCATGGTTGCCGATCCCTGCTACTGGCGTGTTCCTCTCTCTAGAGCTTCCTCCTTGGACAGATAACACGTAACCATGTGTCACTTCCTTTTATATCCTTCTGAATGTTGCACAAGCCGTGGACTTTCTTGGACTCAACAAACGCGGCCACCTCGATGCGTTATCTCCTTCACACCTAGAGGACAGCAACGTCTCAGCACATCTCAGCCTACACTATGAATCCTCTAGTGCTTGGTCACCCATGAGACATATGGTTACATAATCCATAATACAATGTATCCGCTTACAAGTTTCAGGTCTTCAAGGTAGACACGTCCGCCATCTTCCATCGCCATCCAGGTAGTCCCTGCGCAGACAGATCATCTCTGAGGTCTGTGGTTGGCTGAGGACCTGATAAGCTCCAGAAAAGATTTGCCGAGGTGTGTAACGCTTTTCCCCATTGTGGAGAATATTTAGTAGCCCGTGTCATTTCTGTTCTCCGAAATAACATACAGCGAGAAAAATAAGCCAAATGAGCCGCAACAGAGTCAGCGGGGGAGGGGCTGTCGTAACGAATATGTAATTAGCGAATACCAATACAATATGCAAATATTGACTCTGGCTCATTTGCATACTCCTCAGCCCCCCCCACGGGCATTAAGCCCCCTATTGACTTGCTTTTAATATTTACGAACGTAATGTCGGCCTGGAAATCATATTTGCTTTCGTTTGGCGATCCGGAAACCTCTGAAGTTCTCCGAAAAACATTAAAACAAAGCAGGAGAGAGAACTTCACGCTTCTCTTAGCAGAAATAATGTTTATTTTTATGCTTTTCATCCCGACACTGACCCCCTGCACTCAGATACATCAGAATCCGTGGCGTCTGCGAGCGCTCGGCCCCGCTCCGCACTATTATTTTCTCCCTTTTTTCGCCGCACTAAATATACACGCATCCCTGGCCTGAATACATAGCAGGGTCTGGGGAGAGGGCCGCGCTCTCATTCTACGGTGCAGATATCCAAGAAATAATATGACACGGGCTACGGTGAGTTTCCCGCCGCGGTCACAAGTTCGCCTCGCTCTCCATACGTCTTGGTGACATCCCCGTGACCTTGCGAAGGTCAAGTGTAACATCAAAGACGTCAGCGGCCCCGGCGTATCGATGATTTCTCTCCCTATGGTTTTTCATTTCCTCTTGCAGTTTTGACATCTCTCCATAACACACATCATCCCCGCCGTGGCGATCCGCTGACAAATGGCGACGACAATGGGCGCTCGCTTTTAGTAAGGAAACGGTAATCACGGTGGTAAAATCACAAAGTAAACCGCCAACCAGTCTGTAAGAATAAACTGCCTGAGACTGGGACACAATAGGAGGAGAGAGATAGAAAAACGCTTCGTAAAAGCAAAATGGAGATCTAAGTGGGGGCTGTGTCTGGAGTATACTGGGATAATGTATAGTGGGGGTCTTTAACTATGGCTTGAGAGGATTCTTTCTTAAAGGGGTGGTTTGGTATTTGAAAAACAGGTCTTCCTTTTTTTTTTTTTTTGTTTATAGAAACAGCGCCATGCTTGTCCATAGGCTGTGTCTGGTATTACAAGTGGCATGTTATAGTGCTGACTTCTTGACACCAACATCATGACACTGTCATCTTGCCAAAGTGTCTTTGAGTGTATCGTAGAGGGATGTCTAGATATCAATAATCTCTCTCCAAGAAGTACACTACCCAAAAGTTGCCTTTGAGAGTCTTTTCATAGGGCAGTTTTACGCCCCTGCATTTAGCCAAACTACATCATTTATATATGTGCCAGAGACAGAACTGCAGGGGAAACATGGTGGCTTGGTGGTTAGCACTGCAGCCTTGCAGCACTGGAGTCCTGGGTTCAAATCCCATCAGTAACAACATCTGCAAGGAGTTTGTATGTTCTGCCCATGTTTGCGTGGATTTCCTCCCCTTCTTCAAAGACATACCGATAGGAAAGAAAAGCAGCAGAATCTGACGTTTCTGCGGGTGCGGGTTTTTTTATGCCAAAAATGTCGCAGTAATTGTGTGTATTCTCTATGTGACTGTATAGCAGGAGCGCTGCGCTCCATCCAGGGCGTCTCCTCCTCGCCCAGCACCCTGCCGCCCCTTGTCCTGCACCTCCTCAGCATCTTATTACTAAGTTCGGACCAGACCCGGGATTCTGGATGACTGTGAATTATTTATTTGCGGGGATGTATTAGTTATCCGCCATCGCCTTTTATTCTGTTTGCTCGGACTCCTTCCTCTTATTATTGGGTGTCGCCGGCCCGTACAATTAGCTTATGTAAATACGTTCTGTCTCCCGCGCTCACAGAGACCTAAGTCATGGGAATGAAGTCTCTGCAAGGTAAACACAGCAACGAAAAATTACCATCAAATCGGAAATCCATCACCCAACACTCGACTCCAAACATAAGGGAATGGGTCACCGAGGTTTGGTTTTATTTATGACATTACTTTGCTCTAATAGGTTTTTATTTTCAGATTGTAGATTTTTTTATTCTATTTCCTATATGAATATGGGGGCGGCCATCTTGCCTGAGCTCCCCTTCTGCTCTGCTAACAGCATTTAGTGACCTGCTTTACAGCATAGTCTTGAGCAGACTCATTGAGGCCTATGGGAAAGTTGTGACATCTGTGACATCATCTGTGACATCATCTATTGTCAGTAGTGATGTCATGATGGCTCAGTGGTGTTATCTATAGAGGTGTTATCTTCTATTATAATCCTTTCTGTGATGTAAATGAGGTGACTGCTGCAAAGAAAACCCCTACTCTAATTCTAGTATTGTGCTTAGTGGCCAGAGTGAAAATTGTAAGATTTTTATTGATAGATATGGACTTAAAATCACCAAAAATCTGTTTCATTTAACTGGTTAACAAGGTAGGCAATTTTGTTTGGCGACACATTCCCTTTAAGCCTTTCAAAATCATTCTTTGAATGCCAAGATCTTCATTCTGAAACACGTACAGCCATCTTTGAGATCAATTTTAGTAGAAAACAGGACATTTGGGGTCATGTTAAGGATTTTTTACCACTATGCCAAACACTAGGAGCATTCTATGCAGTGTTTTGCTCAGTACAGAGTCCGAGGGGGCAGGACAGGACACAGTGACATTTAGGCCCCGCCCCCGCGGAGCCTGCATTACGCACAGAATAATGTTTCAGTTTTGCTCAGACTGTTTATTTTATTGGAAATAAAAAATTAGTGAATTTTCCAATGACTTTGCTTCCTCTCCCCACTCCTTTTCACTTTTCAGTTGCGATATAATGAACTTATAATGGGGTGATCTATCAAAATCTGCAGATTCAGGAGTCTGAGGACTCTGAGATTCTTAGAGTAGAAAGCAGAGGATCTCGCTACAGCAATTACTTTCAGAAGAAAAGCTGAATATATTGCATTTGATATTGAATACCTGAAAATCAATGTCCGCTGCCAAGCGCCACAGCCCCTAATCGCTCAGCTATTACCAGAAAACAACAAACATATTTACAAAGCAGAGTGGAATTTCAGATCGATGTGGGGAAGTCATTCTGTATTTACATAGTGGTTGTTAATGGGGGCGTGCGCGAGCCCCTCGCTGTACTGGAGGATTATGTGACTTGTATAAATGAGGCCTAAGGACTCGCTTACGCCGCGAATGAAGGTCATTCCGGTAACGTTCCGCTATCTCTGCCCTGAAATAAACATTCCGCTAAAGGAGATAATAAAATCGGATGCAAAGGAACACAAAAATGTACAAAAATTTAAAAAATCCCAGTCTGTCCTCCGAATTCTTGTGTCTGTTCCTCTTCATCTTATATTACAATTAAGACCATAACGATCATAAAGATATCTGTGTCCACCCCGAAGCTCAGCCGTGCCCGCATCCTCCACCTGTCGGTCTTGTGTCCGGCTGTACGCTGGGGCAGGACTACAGGTCCCCAAGACTTGGTGCAAAAGATTAGTTTGGGCCCCCTCGGAACTTCTTTTCACTCTCAGGCGTGTCCTGTCTGTACATTGTAGCAGTTTTTACATTTCCCTTTTCTTCTCCATCTTGCCCAGACCACCTTGGTGACTTGTTCACAACATGTCTGTGCACACAAGTTTCCCATCATCCCCTATCCATGACTCCCACATAGTAATCATGCTCCCTTTTCTGTAACAGCCTCCCTCCTACAGAATCCCTCCTTGACTATATACTTCTGATCAACTGCTATTTTTGTTATGAAAGGGTTAATTTTCTCCTTTTTGACAGTGGTAGGCTGTGTATCATAAATCTTGAATCGATGAGCTACAAGTCTGTGCGTGCAGCCTACTGGCATTGGGATGTATTACAATTTTTGGAGAGGGACTCTTAGATGAATATTTGCCAAAGGGGGACAGAAATATAGGCAGGCTATGTGACTACAATGGTGTCCCTGGAGTCAGAGCCACTGGTGGGACCCACTGGTTCTACCACCAACCAGCAGCCGAAGACCTGGAGGAGATAATTGGGTCGATGAACTGCAAATCTGTGCGTGCAGCCTACTGGCATTGGGATGTATTACTATTTGGAGAGGGGACACTTAGATGAATACTTGCCAATGGGAACAGGGATCTAGGTAGACTATGTGTCCCTGGAGAGAGATACTGGTGGGACCCACTGGTTCTACCACCAACCAGCAGCCGCGGACATGGAGCTGATAATTGGGTCAATGGACTACAAATCTGTGCGTGCAGCCTACTGGCATTGGGATGTATTACTATTTGGAGGGGGACACTTAGATGAATACTTGCCAATGGGAACAGGGATCTAGGTAGACTATGTTGTCCTGGAGAGAGATACTGGTGGGACCCATTTGGTGATATCCCGTACAAACCAGAAGCCTACAAAGCAGAGAATCAAGGGGATGGGGATATTGTCTCCAAAAATCAAGTAAAGGGACCCAAACATCAGACCCCTCTGTCCTAACTGGTAAATTGTGGCATCTTTGCTATCCCCTCCCCCATTCTGTTCTGTATACCATCTCTAGTATACAGCTGTATAAGTATATATCACCTTACATTCCTGACAGAAGACTAATGGATTTTTTATGAAAAGCCATATTTTCTTGTTTCCACAGAGACATCACTTTTCAGATTTTCGTGTATTGACTATTTAAAAGCAGCGACGTTTCGGTATAGACACTTCAGAAATACCTAAGACTAAATTTACCGTACTTGGATCCTCTAAAAGACACAGGGTGGCGGCGAATTCACGTCAATAGAAATCCGAAAAAGGGTCAGGTCACCAAAAAAGTAACCCTTTGGGCCCCGCAATAGTATAGAATGCCCCATAAAGCCAAGAAAGGGCCCCAACTTGTCACATAGTTGCCAAATGTTCCAAACCTTTTAGGATAGCCCTAAATTTTTTGGAAATATGTAAAGTTGGGCAAATCCTGGCCATAAAATGCGGAGTGGTCTATATATGGCATCCAACCAGGCAGCCCAGGGTAGGCAGACGAAAACATCCCAATTTAAAGGGGTTGTCCAGGAGTAGCCCACATAGCAGAGGTATTCAATTACTTGTGAGAATGGAGAAGGTGAAGGGGCCGAGAAACCCAAGGAACCGATCACTGCCGCGGATCACACGACCCAGGGGTTGTGACAACTCTAGAACCCCCGGGTCCATTATCAAGAATCCCCCAGACCAGGTAAGTACATGTTACTATTCCCTGGACAACCCCTTTAACCAAGGTATAGCAGGTCTTAAATGCAAAGGAGAACCCAACAAATAACCACCATCATGTTTTTTTCCCCATAAAATGAGGCAACATTTCTGTAGGCCCCTTCCTTGGCCTGATAGCAGTTGCCGTGCCACAGCCCTGCCCAAGGGAATTGGTATTTGGGGTAGTAGGGTAGGTTTAATTCAATAGTCGCCTCTTGGAGTGTGCACTTGGGGGATTAAGGGACATGATGGACCCTTTAAATTGGGTGGGTAACCTTAAGATGAGATCAAAATCTGAGGTCCCCCCTGTTAGTGCTCAAGGTCCCGTTCATCCTTTAACCCAAGCACCCTATCCTGTCTATATCAAGTACTTACACAAAGCCGGGGGGCATTTAGGATTTGGTAAGGAGTACAGTGGCTTTGTCAGGCATAAACTTAGAAGTTTTTCATTAAAATTGACATGTTTTAATTATATTTTAGTTGGAATTTTCTTAAACTGCTCATTGCAATGAAAACTAATTAAAAAAATTGCAAAATAATTTAGCAGTTTCATTATTGGCCACTAGAGGTCAGTATAACAGGGCACACAAAGGACAAAACATCTCACTTTACAGCCCGCTGTGAAACACAATACCTTTGGGATAAGATATGGGACATTACAAAATATCATTAGTAGGAAATAATTTAATAGTTCTGTCGATTTTAGATTTATTGCATCAGGAACTGACCGAAAAAAAAAGTGCTGATAGTGGAAAAGAACATTAGAAGGCAGTTGTAACATCTTTGCTCGTCCGGGCTTTGGCGTCATCATGCTGCGGCACAGGAGGAATGTTCGGCTGTGATTTCTTCTTTTGGATTCTTCTCGTATTGTCTGAACACTGTCCTATTCTTTCACCTTGGTGATTGATTTCCCCCCACACCCGTCTCCTTCACCTTCATCTCCCTCTGCTCCTCTAATAGTTAATTTTAGTCTTGCCCTGTGATTACGGGCCGGCCTTCCTATCAACTCCAGGGCGGGTTCTTCCTCCCTATTTATTCTTGGCTCACATTCACATTGGTGCTTGCTATTGCTTTGTGCGTGCTGGCTTTTCTCTTGCTGTTTATTCTTGTATTCTGATTCTTGACCTTTGGCTTTCCCTATAGACTTCTCTTTTGGATATCGATTTTGACACCTCATTGCTCAACTGTTACTGACCCCTGGCCTGCTGACCTCCCTTGTTGTTGTTTGTCTTGTCCGCGTTTTGTGTGTCACATATTTAGGAAGGGTTTTGTCGTCCAGTTGTTACCTATTACCTAGGATAGGACCGGCAAGCAGGAAGGGACAGTGGGGGGTTCAGACCGGGGCTCACTGTCTCTTGTTTCCCTTCCTCCAGGGTTCATCTACAGCACTGGGCAACTACTGTCTGGCACTTCCCTAACAGCAGTGCTGTGATATGTGCTGATCTGTAACTCCAACATCCTTCACTTCCTAGCGAACATGGTCACTGGATAACCCCCAGTTTCCATGTCACCACAGTCTCCACAGTCTCCATGTCCTTCTGGTACAGGCTCCCCCTGAATCCCTAGTGGTTTGTGGGCTATATAAGACCTCTTTCCTGACAGCAAGTTGTCTAAGAAATTTTAGATCCTAGTTTTATAGTCCCTGCAACTTCTGACCTCCTATGCTTGACCTTGGCCTGTTTCCTGACATAGAGCCTGTGCTGCCTGTCCTGACTTATTGCCTGGTTTCCTGTCTATGCACGGTCTCTGCCAGCCCTGACCTCAGCCTGACGACACTTCTATTTTCTTGCTGCCACACACCGGTGTCTGACCTACCAGGGTCATCTGTGACTAATACCAGGACTACTCCTAGAAGTAGCAACTCTGCAGCAAATCCCAGATGAGAGTTGAAAGATAAAAACCAAGGGATTACTCTCAGAAAAGTTGGATTGGTTTGGTGACAAGTAGGGTTGAGCCGATCTTGAGATTTCAGGATCGATTTTAAAATCCGATTTCCGATCATTTTCCAGCCGATCCCGATCGTGAAATTTGCTCAATCGCCGATCGGAATCCGATCTTTTCCGATCCCGATCGCTCATCCCTAGTCAATGCTTCTCTATGGGGAAAGTCACTTTTAGGGTTGAGCCGATCTTGAGATTTCAAAATCCGATTTCTGATCATTTTCCAGCCGATTCTGATCGTGAAATTTCCTCGATTGCTGATCGGGATCCCGATTGCTCACTCCTAGTGACAAGTGGTCCATAAATGATGGCTACTTGCATGCATGTGCTACAAGGGTGTAACCATAGGGGGCGTAGAGGTGGCAGATCCCTGAATTCTAAAGCCTTTGTAAGACTCTAAAACCATAAGGCTGTATTCACACAGAGTAACGCCAGGCGTTTTTTGTGTGTTTTTTGCACATAGCGCCGCGTTAACGCCGCGTATACGCCGCGTTAACGCCGGGCAACGCCACCGCTAAATAGCGCGGCGTTAACGCGGCGTATACGCGGCGCTATGTGCAAAAAACACACAAAAAACGCCTGGCGTTACTCTGTGTGAATACAGCCTAAGAAGACACCGATATTACAAAAGTCCCATTATAGGTGAGGGGCCCTTTAGCAGATTCCGCAGATTGTCCCTTTAAGCGCGGCTTCCCCGGTGCGAAGTGTATTAGATTAAGTGCTAGTGAGGATTTACAGTGCACACCTTGCATTAGTTAGTTTGTGATTTGTATTTCCATCTCGCTGAGACATTTTGTTTTATACTTTGGTAATTTCTGCTTTATTAGCATTAATATTCGCCATTCCTTGCATCAGATTGATTTCCGGTATAATTGAATATCCGGCTGTCGTTCCTGTTTAGCAGAAGATTTGTTGCATTTAATCTGTTTTCTTACTGTTCGATTAATCTGTATTGAAGCTGTCACACTTTCCCCGAATCGCTCTATTATCCATTAAAGTTTGTGGAAACTTATTACAGGTTATGCATCCCTTGCAACATGAAGTTCTGGGACGTGTAACTGCGGCCCGGGTATCCCATAACATATTATAGCATCTCATAACGTCTGTGGGGTGAAGATCTTTAAGGAAAAGTTTTCCCCTTTAAGTGTTTATAAAAAAAAAAAAAAAAAAAAAAAAAAAAAGCTTTTCTTAAAGGGAATGTCTCACCAGATTTTCCATGTCACTATCTATATTTCATAAAAAATGCTAAATCCTTCAATTTTCACTCTAACCACTAAGCTTATAGTAGACTAACAATGCTGTAGGGATTTTCTTTGCAGCAGTCACTTCATTTACAATGAAGCATCCAAGTGCACGCAGCTTAAATTGCTTTATTTTGTTATGTTCTGTGCTTTCTGTGTATATGGTTTCTGCATGTGATGTTATTTTCTATGCATATTTACCCCTATAATTGTACGTTTTGCAGTTTCCCATTGGTTTTATGTGTACCCCTTTTGGTACCTTCCACTATATCTGGCTACCCCTCTGTACTGGAGGGTTTGGAACATCCTTGGCCAATCATTGGCCACTGAGTAAGTTTGCATCTGATGTGAGTCCTCTGCAGCCCCTGAGGGAAAGAATCTACCCATTGCCCAATCATCCTGCTACAGCCCTGGGGAAATATTGCTTTCAACCCCAGGAAGGGAAATGAATGCCAACCTTTGGAAGAAAAAAACAAACAACACCGAGCCGATCCTCGTGTATTACCACTGGAAGAAAATGTGGTTTAAATGTAGAGACAAGTGCTTGCTCACCTGGGTGGGTTGTGAGGAAGTCACAACAACCCAAATAACCTTGAGAGCAAGCAAGTCCAGGGTATGTAGAATAAGGTGGAGGGCAGCAGCTGCAGGACCGTTACATGAACGGGAACGTACAACGAGAAATTGGGGCCGGCCTGATAGTGCACTTGAGGAAGGACTACCATATGTCCGAAACGCGTTGTGCTGTTCCATTCGTTATTAAAGAAATTTCTGTCATCTTCTGGGTGAGCGCTGTTCTTCAGGCTGAGCATTGTATCAGGCCGGCCCCAATTTCTCGTTGAACCTTTGGAAGAAGTCTTGGTTTACAGAACCCACCAGCCAGGACCTTTTTATGTCCAGGTATCTGGGTTCCCAAGGCTTCGTAGAATTCAACCTCCATAGCCAGAGTGGGTGAGGCAGAAGTTTCATATGTTTGGAGAGAGCAAAGTACCATGCCACCATCTTATTGTGGGCATCCCTCATCCCAAGTCTGGGAATAGCCACCACAGGGGAGTTGCCAACTACAACTCTCGTCGAGAAGTTGCGTCTGTTTCAAGTTACCAGAGTGAAGTACATCTCAATTCAACTGCACTGAGCCTCCTGCATCGTTCCTGTGCTCACCATCAGGGCCCTTACAAACACCACCACATGGTTCAGGGTAAGAGAAGACCCCTCTCCAACTAGAAGCGCCCCGGGAGGAAAACTACCACCACCATTAGGTAACATACAGATGCCCCTCGTCAGTGTCCAGCCTGGACTGGAGGAGTTGGATGAGTGTCTTTGGCCTACCCGTTACATCACCACCAGAAGGTGGACACGGGCGGTCACCTTTACAAACCCATTCAAGTGCATGGGTTTTAAAACTTTCCATCTCCTGTCCAGTTTCTCTGTGGCCGAAGACAAAAACCCGGCGGAATGCAGAAACCGGAGAACGAGCGCAAGTGTGAAAGCCCAATCTGCTGTCTTGGTCTTTTATTTGCAATGTTAGACGATGACTAAACCACTCAAGTCCATGGCCAAAAAGAACCATCACCTGAAATATCCATCTATCCATAGACAGGTTCTCCTGAACATCCTCTGGAAAGCCTACAAGCAAAATGTCTTCTTCGATTCTTTCAATAATTTACACAAAGAATTATGACAACGTGTAACTTCTATGGGTTTGGGAAGTTCCGACTCTGTACTCGTCTAGTCTTTGTATGTTACACCTGGGAATCAGATAGAGAAGGTCACTACGACGTGGCCCGGAGAATTGTAGACAGCCACTAATGATGTGCAGGTCTCATCTTAGGGTGACAGTCATTACCGTCGTGCGGATCTCAGATAACAGTCACTAATTACTGTACCTTTCAGTCTGACTGGTGGTTGACAGTCATTAGAGGTGTGCAGCTCCGAGATAGCAGGCCATATTGATTTTCGAGTCTAAGCCTTGTATAACAGTCACTACAGGTGTTTCTATCTGGGATGTCATACGGTAGGTCAATATTGCAGCAGTCAGATGATATGAAGTGATAGGAGCGATAATGGGCGCGTAATAATCATGGATCTGTCACTAATGGTCCACCGGTAATTAGCAATGTATACATCCGGATAGGAGGTGACGATTTGCAAATTGATTTGCAAATTGGGGACGGTCAATCCATTACTCGGTGAATTGGATGTTGGACGTGACTGTTCATGACGTCTTTGACTGTGCGCTGGTAATACTAAGGGAAAAAATCCCATATTGATCCCGAGCGCAACCACGTGACTATTTTATGACTGAGCCATAAGCCGTAGATAATAAATGCAATAGTAATGACTGAATGTTGGTGCAGCCATTGCCATAAACAGCAGTGAATGGGACGCGGGGTTTATTGCTATTACAATGAAGGAGAACAATCATATTCCGGGAATTCAATAAAATATACTGTCAAGATTTACAGGAGGGACATGAAAAACTCAGCTATGGAGATTCATCCGGAGCAGTGTAAAGATCCAGTGGGGGGGAGGGGAGAGGGGGGGGGGTGCGGCCAACGGCACCCGACCAGATCCTAGACCTTGGTTGTCAGAGTTCCTTTAGTCAAGGAAAAGAGCAACCTTATTGGTGGATATGGCTACCTGATTTCATGTTTACTACTTTTGATAAACCTAAGCATATGATGTGTATTACTCTACTGTGTAAGACTATATTTACACTTCTCTAAGGCATCCCAGTTTAAAGGGAGTTGATCACCAAAACCATATGATCCTGTCCTATCTATCTGCAGGGCTGGGGTGATATGCTGGTTCTGGTGACAGTAACCTATCTATCTGCAGGACTGGGGTGATATGCTGGTTCTGGTGACAGTAACCTATCTATCTGCAGGACTGGGGTGATATGCTGGTTCTGGTGACAGTAACCTATCTATCTGCAGGGCTGGGGTGATATGCTGGTTCTGGTGACAGTAACCTATCTATCTGCAGGACTGGGGTGATATGCTGGTTCTGGTGACAGTAACCTATCTATCTGCAGGACTGGGGTGATATGCTGGGTCTGGTGACAGTAACCTATCTATCTGCAGGGCTGGGGTGATATGCTGGTTCTGGTGACAGTAACCTATCTATCTGCAGGGCTGGGGTGATATGCTGGGTCTGGTGACAGTAACCTATCTATCTGCAGGGCTGGGGTGATATGCTGGTTCTGGTGACAGTAACCTATCTATCTGCAGGACTGGGGTGATATACTGGTTCTGGTGACAGTAACCTATCTATCTGCAGGGCTGGGGTGATATTCTGGGTCTGGTGACAGTAACCTATCTATCTGCAGGGCTGGGGGTGATATGCTGGGTCTGGTGACAGTAACCTATCTATCTGCAGGGCTGGGGTGATATGCCGGTTCTGGTGTCAGTAACCTATCTATCTGCAGGGCTGGGGTGATATACTGGTTCTGGTGACAGTAACCTATCTATCTGCAGGGCTGGGGTGATATGCCGGTTCTGGTGACAGTAACCTATCTATCTGCAGGACTGGGGTGATATGCTGGTTCTGGTGACAGTAACCTATCTATCTGCAGGGCTGGGGTGATATGCTGGGTCTGGTGACAGTAACCTATCTATCTGCAGGGCTGGGGTGATATGCTGGGTCTGGTGACAGTAACCTATCTATCTGCAGGGCTGGGGTGATATGCTTGGTCTGGTGACAGTAACCTATTTATCTGCAGGGCTGGGGTGATATGCTGGTTCTGGTGACAGTAACCTATCTATCTGCAGGGCTGGGGTGATATGCTGGGTCTGGTGACAGTAACCTATCTATCTGCAGGACTGGGGTGATATACTGGGTCTGGTGACAGTAACCTATCTGCAGGACTGGGGTGATATGCTGGGTCTGGTGACAGTAACCTATCTATCTGCAGGGCTGGGGTGATATGCTGGGTCTGGTGACAGTAACCTATCTATCTGCAGGGCTGGGGTGATATGCTTGGTCTGGTGACAGTAACCTATTTATCTGCAGGACTGGGGTGATATGCTGGTTCTGGTGACAGTAACCTATCTATCTGCAGGGCTGGGGTGATATGCTGGGTCTGGTGACAGTAACCTATCTATCTGCAGGGCTGGGGTGATATGCTGGGTCTGGTGACAGTAACCTATCTATCTGCAGGGCTGGGGTGATATGCTTGGTCTGGTGACAGTAACCTATCTATCTGCAGGGCTGGGGTGATATGCTGGTTCTGGTGACAGTAACCTATCTATCTGCAGGGCTGGGGTGATATGGAGGGGTCTGGTGACAGTAACCTATCTATCTGCAGGACTGGGGTGATATGCTGGTTCTGGTGACAGTAACCTATCTATCTGCAGGGCTGGGGTGATATGGAGGGGTCTGGTGACAGTAATCTATCTATCTGCAGGGCTGGGGTGACATGCTGGTTCTGGTGACAGTAACCTATCTATCTGCAGGGCTGGGGTGATATGGAGGGGTCTGGTGACAGTAACCTATCTGCAGGACTGGGGTGATATGCTGGGTCTGGTGACAGTAACCTATCTATCTGCAGGGCTGGGGTGACATGCTGGTTCTGGTGACAGTAACCTATCTATCTGCAGGGCTGGGGTGACATGCTGGTTCTGGTGACAGTAACCTATCTATCTGCAGGGCTGGGGTGATATGCTGGGTCTGGTGACAGTAACCTATCTATCTGCAGGACTGGGGTGATATGGAGGGGTCTGGTGACAGTAACCTATCTATCTGCAGGACTGGGGTGATATGCTGGTTCTGGTGACAGTAACCTATCTATCTGCAGGGCTGGGGTGACATGCTGGTTCTGGTGACAGTAACCTATCTATCTGCAGGACTGGGGTGACATGCTGGTTCTGGTGACAGTAACCTATCTATCTGCAGGGCTGGGGTGACATGCTGGTTCTGGTGACAGTAACCTATCTATCTGCAGGGCTGGGGTGATATACTGGTTCTGGTGACAGTAACCTATCTATCTGCAGGGCTGGGGTGACATGCTGGTTCTGGTGACAGTAACCTATCTATCTGCAGGGCTGGGGTGATATACTGGTTCTGGTGACAGTAACCTATCTGTCTGCAGGGCTGGGGTGATATGCTGGTTCTGGTGACAGTAACCTATCTATCTGCAGGGCTGGGGTGATATGCTGGTTCTGGTGACAGTAACCTATCTATCTGCAGGGCTGGGGTGACATGCTGGTTCTGGTGACAGTAACCTATCTATCTGCAGGGCTGGGGTGATATGCTGGTTCTGGTGACAGTAACCTATCTATCTGCAGGACTGGGGTGATATACTGGTTCTGGTGACAGTAACCTATCTGTCTGCAGGGCTGGGGTGATATGCTGGTTCTGGTGACAGTAACCTATCTATCTGCAGGGCTGGGGTGACAGCAGGTGAGTATGAATGTTTTTCTATTTTTTATACCTCTACCTATTATACTATGGGGTCTGAGTATAATTTGCCGCGGTGGCCATCTTAAGTTTGTCCAAGATGAATCCCAAATTATTCGATTTAGTTAAAATTGACATATTAGGGTTGAACTCAACTTGAGCTGAAGTGCTTCACCCCTCTCTAAAAACATCTACAATCTAAAATAAAAACATAAAAAAAGTAATAGATTCACTTGATGTAAGATATTGGCGATCCATTGATTTTAAGGTGTGTGTGTGGGGGTGGGGGGCTGGAAGTGTTTTCTTAGAGGGTCGGATCCCTGAATTATTACTTAGACCGCACCAGCAGAATTGATCTTGTCACAATCCAAAAACTGTGGGCGACATCTCGTTCTCATGCGTCTCAGTCCTTATCAGGGAGGAGATCGGTCACACAAAGCTTCATTTGCATAATAAAATGAGAGTCATTAATATTACACAGCAAAGTGACCCCAGTTAATTATAGAACACAAGTCCCAGAAGGGGTCCGGGCTATCAATCACATGTGTTTACAATGAAGCATTGTATTTTGCTCTGCTCGGAGCGGCTTAGCTCCTTCTAATGAGTGTTACCAAATTAGATTACTTTCATAATTCAGTTAATTTAGATGGAACGCGGCGTTGCGGTGGTTGGGGCGGCGCGGACACAACAGGCCTGTGACTGATGGATGGAATGGAAAGGTTTCACAATTCCTCGAGTGGAAGAAATGGAGAGGGGGGGGGGGGAATGTTTGCACAAAGGTCTGGGGATCGGAGGGAGGGAGCGCGGCGCCAGCTTTGGCGGTGTTGATGCCAGCTGCCTGGGTGCTAATTGCCATTTGGCAGCGAGAAGCTGAATAGCATTCTTTTACATGGAATTGTTTAATCATCTGCCTGGTGACAAGTTACTGAACGTGAGGATAACACGGCCAACATGTGCTTCCATTTGCGGTGGGTTTCGGAGCAGGTAACAGATTTATGCAGCTCCGCTTAACACCGAGCCGTAAATAAAGGTCAGAGACAAATCTTTGTGCCATATTGTTAGTAGACGCGTCGGGGATCGGAGAAATACTGCCTGGAGATGAGCGTTGTAAAGCGGGAGATAGCTTGGCGTGGACAGAATCCCCTTTATCTTCAGTGGAGAGGATGTAATGCTTAATCTCACCTGTAGAGGCGCTGCAGGGAAACGAAAGTCTTACCGATTATATTACACGAGTGGATTGGATACAATTGAATAAACCTTTTTAGTTTTAGATTGTTATTTCTGCCTTCCAAAGCTCATCTCTGACATGGCCATATGTAGGCTTGGATTTTGTGGGACAACCTGTATTTTCCAATGGCGCCATGTACTATGCTGTAGGATGTGCTGAGAAGCTGAAACAAAATTCAGAACAGGGTGAAATTGGGAAAAAACAGACGCTGATTCATTTTCTTATGGGTTTTGTTTTTTCGGCACTCACTGGGACAGATTTACTAAGACTGGAGTATCATAGGCCAGTCTTGATGAAGACCCTGATTGGTTAGAATATAGCGAGCGAGGCGCAGGATGGACGTTTGTGCCAATTGTGCATCAGAGTGTGTCCCTTCAATGCGAGAAAACTGGAGTTGAAGGACTGATAAATTGCCCCCACTGTGGGGTAAAAGGGGCAGATTACCTGATCTCTACAGTTCACTATGATCATGATGATATCAGATGTATATACTTTGTGTTATATTTCAGTCTTAAATTTTTTTTAAACCTTTGCAGATAGGGCTTTCGATATGCCGACCGTTACACTTTTTTTTTTTAGTTTGTCATGCAGTGGTGAACCTAGCCCCTCTGCTGCCTGAGGCGGACAATCAAGAGACGCCCTCCCCTCCCCCTCGACTGATGGCTGTTTGCTAGCCAACAAAGTAAATACAGGGGCCACACGGTGGCTCAGTGGTTAGCACTGCAGCCTTGCAGCGCTGAAGTCCTGGTGTTCAAATCCCACCAAGGGCATAAAACCATCTGCAAGGAGTCTGTATGTTCTCCCCGTGTTTGCATGGATTTCCATCGCATATTCCAAAGACATACTGATAGGGAGTAATGTACATTGTGAGCTCTATGTGGGGCTCACAATCTACATTTAACAAAAAAAAAAAACAAAGTAAATACAGTAATATTTTGTTACTTACTGGAGACGTCTTCCCACATTTCCAGGCTTCCTTGTTTCCAGACATCTTCCCTTTGGGCCGTGACCACTTCAGCTATGGAGCATAATAGAGGTTGCAGGGGACGCTGTGTAGCATAACAGAGGTTGCAGGGAGCCGCTGTGGGGCATGATAGAGGTTGCAGGGGGCTGCTGTGGAGCATAATAGAGGTTGCAGGGGGCCGCTGTGGGGCATGATAGAGGTTGCAGGGGGCTGCTGTGGAACATAATAGAGGTTGCAGGGGGCCGTTTTGGGGCATGATAGAGGTTGCAGGGGACCGCTGTGGGGCATGATAGAGGTTGCAGGCCCCTGCAACCTCTTTTATGCCCCATAGTTGCTCACCCAACTATTATGCCCCACAGTTGCACACCCCTGAACTATTATTATATTCGGGGGTCTTTTCAGACCCCTGAGACCCAGGGGAGGTGAGGGAACATAATAAACAGTTTTACTCACTTCTCCGGGATCCAATGTTAGTCCTAGAAGGCTTCGGGCCTGTATGGTAATGTCCCAGTCGTCACGTGCCTGGCACATTATCATACAGGCCTGAAGCCTGCTAGGAGTAACACCAGGTCCAGGCAAGGCGTGTAACACTGTTTATTATGTTTCCTCACCTCCCCTTAGGCTCCAATTATTATATTCGGGAGTCTGAAAAGACCTGAAAGTATAATATTAGCGGTAGTGGGGTCATGGCTTGCGCCTGCTCATGGCTGCCCACCGCGTCCTATAGCAGAAGGGGAAGCAGGGGCGGCTATGAGCAGGCTCGGGGAGGTTGGTAAATAGGCCACTACCTTGTTGGGATACTTCAGCAGGTAGTGGCCTATTAAATAAAAAACAAAAGTATTTACTTACCTACCTGCTCTTCACCTAGCAAAAGATGTCTGTGATGTCGCGGCCTGCACTCAGACGCAGAGGCCCGAACTAGCGCAGGATAGGGCCGCTCGGTTTGTTTTCAGAGTGGCCCTGTCCTGGACTAGTTTAGGTAATAAATAAATAAATAAATAAACGTCCTGTGGCCGCCGCCCCCTGAAAGTGCCGCCCGAGGCGGCTGCCTCACCTCGCCTCATTAGGGTGCATTCACACTGAGTAAACGCTAGCTTATTCTGAATGTAAAACACGTTCAGAATAAGCGGCGTCTTAAAGCAGCTCCATTCATCTCTATGGGAGCCGGCATACGAGCGCTCCCCATAGAAATGAATGGGCTGCTTCTTTCACTGCGAGCAGTCCCATTGAAGTGAATGGGGAGTGCCGGCGTGTACGCTCCGGCATGAGCAGAGCTTGCCGTATACGCCGGCACTCCCTATTCACTTCAATGGGACTGCTCGGAGTGAAAGAAGCAGCCCATTCATTTCTATGGGGAGCGCTCGTATGCCGGCTCCCATAGAGATGAATGGAGCTGCTTTATACGCTGCTTATTCTGAATGTGTTTTACGTTCAGAATAAGCTAGCGTTTACTCAGTGTGAATGCACCCTTAGAGTTGCGGCCCTGTTGGTATGTTCTGCTTTTTTGGCACTTGGGTGACAGAAGGCACAGTCTTGGTAAAAAAATGGGGGTTGACTACATTACTATGCAAGTAAATAGGAAACATGGGAGTAGCGGGAGCCGGTGGAGTGACTCGGGGGCTGGGGTTGGAATGCCTGGCTTCGTCATGCACAAAACCCTGAAGGAAGGACGTGATGATAAACTCCTTGGAGAACCCCTGTAATCAGACTTCTTCTGACAAGCTTATAAACCATCTGTCCACCTAGTTATGGCACCATTTTGGCTGCAGATGACGGTAAGAGCAGCAATAGTCACATCATTCCAGTCCCACCCAATGTTCTGGTCTTAAAGGTGTAGTCTTAGGAAGACAACCCCTTCAGATTGGCTTCTAAAGCTTCTTGGTCCAGGTTACACCTTACAGCTGGCGTCTACATCTCCCTGGTCCAGGTTCAGATATCCTCGGTGATCCTCTGCCATATATTTCCCCCGTGTGGGTGACCAGATGGAGACGCCATGCTCCATGTTTTGTTAGATCTTGGAGAATCCTTACAATGGCTATTGCTGCGGGCGCCATTACATGACGCTCTCAACCCTACAAGAACCTGCAGATCGGGGCTCTTAGCTTTCATCTACGCTCTCAGCTTTGATGGTACATAAGCCGTATAACTGTGGGATCTCTATAGCAACTACCCATTTCCTTCCTGCTTCCCCAGATTATTATTCAACACCCGTAGGGTCAAACACACTCATTACGGCTTATCTGGCAGCACGACAGGACCGGAGTAAACCTGCAGGTTAGAATGGACAGACTGGAAATCATCATAGTAACTGGACTGATAACCTTGCGGTATCAGGCGGCCCAGGCTCCGATAGAGATTTCTTCATGAATGATGGGATGGAGCCAATGGAAAGGTTTGCAAATCAAAATGTGTCAGAAAAAGGAATTTTACAGGGCTCGGAAACTGATGGCCTGGTGTTAGAGGGGGTAGATGGTGCCCTGACTTGATGCATTTGATGCACCCTTGGCCAAGATGAGTCTCCACTTTTATGGGGGTCATGTTGGCCAAGACCTATGTAAAGTGCAGCCCAGCTGGAGACCATAAATTTAGGACATCTATTCCATTGAGTAGTGAGACCCCTTCATTGTTTACCAGGTACAGACCCATAGCTAAAGGGGTATTCTCATCTTATACTGTCCGACTGGTGGGGGCCCAAGTCCTCAGACCCCCACTGACCTTGAGTACAGGTGAGATTTGTCCCCCATTCTGACTGGAGTGGTGGTCCAGCAGTCGCTTACGTTGCTCCATTCATTTCAATGGGAGCTCCAGAGATAACCAGCATTGTATTTCGACTTTCTCGAGCACCGAATGGACAACGTGATGCACCTGCAGGTCTGAGCAAAACTCAATTTGTAAAGGAGACAAGATTCTCCCAATATTTTGAGTGGTAGACCCCCATCAATCTGTAAGTTATCCCCTATCTTATACAGAGGGGTTGATGTATTTTTTATATTTTTTATTGATGACGTGTCCATACGATTGGTCTTCAGTTCAAGATCCTTGGACATCCGACACCCAGGACCCCCGCAGATCAGATAACTGCTGCTTCTGCTTCACAGGTCATGTGATGTCATGTTTATCGGTCACATGGCCTGATCGACACTCGGTATCATTCAAGTGACTACGGCTGAGTTGCAAAACCAAGCAAGGTCATTGCACACATGCACGGTATGTAGCAAGGAACCTGCAGTGCCCATGGCTGATGGACTAGGGGCCTGAGTGCCCGAACTGTGCTGATCTTTAATTGACCTATAAAGGAGGCCCCATGTTGCAGAAAAGTTGTTTTTTTTTGTTGCAGATTTTGCTTGAGCCAAGGCCAGAAGTGGATTGAGCAGAGGGAAGAAGTAGAAGAACATCCGAGATATTTCCCATTCCATTTATAGCCATTCTTGGCTTTGGCTCAAAAAACTGCAGCAAAATTTGCAACAAAAAACACAACATGAACTAGAGATCATGCCTGTATCACATCTAAGAACAGCTCAGTCCCATTCAAGTGAGTGACCTTGAACTGTAGTATCAGGCACAGACACTACTTAGAGTACATGGGGTGTAGGAGCCCCATCAATGAGCCGGTCAGCGAGACACTCCTAAGACGAGGCCATCTGTTTTCCGGTCCTACACGAGGCTTATCAGTTCTGGGACGTGTCCATTGGTCACTCTGACATTGACGTTCCAGGTGCGACCCATAAAGCGATCCGTCATTATCCGTATTCCCGGGTGCAGAGACTTGTATATCCGTATTGGACTATTAGGAAGGGAACGATTTCTCCATTCAGCATATAATGATCTATTTCCCAGTTTAAATACAATGTCACGAGGCGACAAACACGGAATGATCTATGGGCTCGGCGGCAAGTGGAAATAAACAATGCTCAGCTGTCAGTCGGAATCTAGTAAATGTGTCTGCCGACTCCGAGCAGTCACCGCGTTTGTACAATTCCATTTCGGCATGGTAGATCGGATTTTGTACTTACGTTGAATGAAATGCTCCATTGCCAGTGTTAAAGGCTGAGCGACCTGTCCATCATCCGACCACTGTTGAGAGGTGAGACTACCCCGGCCTGGGGGAGGGGAGGCTGCAGCGGCACAGCTCAGCGCTCTGTTTCAGCTCATTTATTCGCTGCATACTAACGCTCCAATTCAGAGAGAGCAATCCCCTCTCTGGCGCTCTCGCTAGTGAGGAGCATATTGATGGAGTAGGAAGCATTTACCTCCTTCCCTTTAAGTAGACTTTTAATGGGCTCGGACCCCCTGGGATGGCTGCTGTGGAGAAATCCTGAATTATTTGGCTCTGATTTGGGGGGCCTGAAAGAGTTAAAGACTGCCCTTGCCTCGGATGGATGTGGAAGGAGCGGGCGGGAAGGGTTAATATGTTCTGTATGTATTGCAAAATGCTGAGCTCAGGGGATTCTGCAGCCCGGTAATGAAGTGCATTGAGTACTCGCTGCATTGCTCAGTAATTAAATTCCCGGGGACAGGCGCAGGTTATATAAGCATGTTAACTGCAGCTGAGTGTGAGGAGGGCCATAACAGGGGGGCCTGGGGCCAGGGGGGCTCTGCGGGCGTCACTGGACCACCAAATAAGAAACCTCCATCTAATGATGAACCAGGGATGAGGTCAGGGGGGCCGGTGTCCCAGATAGTGCCAAATGCCGCTCCTGGACTCGGCTGTGTATGGAGAAGCGTTGACTGACAGGCCCGGGAGATGATGAATTATTTAGACTTTTAGATGAGCAATGCATCCGAAAAAATACAATATCCCTTTTCAAGCCAAGTCCTGTATTATCCTGACAAAGTACTGCCGGCTGCCAGCGTCCAACTTCTAGGCTCGCCGTGAAATAAGTTTCACCCCTGTAGGAAAATAACTCAGTTTTAGTTGCCAGCATTTCCATAGCATCTGTCCCAATGTACACAATACAAATCCGATCCATTCTGGGCTCCACTAACAAGAAGAAACACAAAGTATTCCACCGGAAATTCACTTCTTACAGCAAAACATTCGCTGGCGTTACTAAAATACAGCAATGCATCCGAATTATTGGCCTTCCCTTATATCATCGGGCTGGGGGTGGCAGGGGGGTGGGGGTGGGGTGGGGTGCGGGCGGGGGCGGTAATAACAGGGAATAAGATACAAAGGAGTCCCATCAAAGAAGAATATACTCATAAATGTTACATCTACATACGTAAAAGACAATACAAAGTATCTTATTACCTGGGGTGAGGAAATAATTACACCGCTCCATATAGAAGCATATAATACATATTAGGGTCCATTCACATAGAGTAACGTGCCGCGTGATGTGGCACGTATACAGCGTGTGAGACTTTACGCGCCATAAAAGCTCCCATTGATTTCAATGGGAGCCTGGATCATATACGCCGCGTTATTTTACAGCAAAATCACGGCCGCAAAATAACGCGGCGCATACGATCCAGGCTCCCATTGGAATTAATGGGAGCTTTTATGGCGCGTAAAGTCTCACACGCTGCATACGTGCCACATCACACGGCACGTTACTCTATGTGAATGGACCCTAATAGGGCCCCAATAAAACGTCATCACCTAATGCAGAACATGAACCGCTTATAATGACATCACAGTATAGAGATAATACACACAGTGATGTCACAGTACAGGATAATACACACAGTGATGTCACAGTACAGGATAATACACACAGTGATGTCACAGTACAGGATAATACACACAGTGATGTCACAGTACAGGATAATACACACAGTGATGTCACAGTACAGAGATAATACACACAGTGATGTCACAGTACAGAGATAATACACTCAGTGATGTCACAGTACAGAGATAATACACACAGTGATGTCACAGTACAGGGATAATACACACAGTGATGTCACAGTACAGGATAATACACACAGTGATGTCACAGTACAGGATAATACACACAGTGATGTCACAGTACAGGGATAATACACACAGTGATGTCACAGTACAGAGATAATACACACAGTGATGTCACAGTACAGAGATAATACACACAGTGATGTCACAGTACAGAGATAATACACACAGTGATGTCACAGTACAGAGATAATACACACAGTGATGTCACAATACAGGATAATACACACAGTGATGTCACAGTACAGGATAATACACACAGTGATGTCACAGTACAGGGATAATACACACAGTGATGTCACAGTACAGAGATAATACACACAGTGATGTCACAGTACAGGATAATACACACAGTGATGTCACAGTACAGGATAATACACACAGTGATGTCACAGTACAGGGATAATACACACAGTGATGTCACAGTACAGGGATAATACACACAGTGATGTCACAGTACAGGATAATACACACAGTGATGTCACAGTACAGAGATAATACACACAGTGATGTCACAGTACAGAGATAATACACACAGTGATGTCACAGTACAGGATAATACACACAGTGATGTCACAGTACAGGATAATACACACAGTGATGTCACAGTACAGGATAATACACACAGTGATGTCACAGTACAGGATAATACACACAGTGATGTCACAGTACAGAGATAATACACACAGTGATGTCACAGTACAGAGATAATACACACAGTGATGTCACAGTACAGAGATAATACACACAGTGATGTCACAGTACAGAGATAATACACACAGTGATGTCACAGTACAGAGATAATACACACAGTGATGTCACAGTACAGGATAATACACACAGTGATGTCACAGTACAGAGATAATACACACAGTGATGTCACAGTACAGGATAATACACACAGTGATGTCACAGTACAGGATAATACACACAGTGATGTCACAGTACAGAGATAATACACACAGTGATGTCACAGTACAGGATAATACACACAGTGATGTCACAGTACAGGATAATACACACAGTGATGTCACAGTACAGGATAATACACACAGTGATGTCACAGTACAGGATAATACACACAGTGATGTCACAGTACAGGATAATACACACAGTGATGTCACAGTACAGGATAATACACACAGTGATGTCACAGTACAGGATAATACACACAGTGATGTCACAGTACAGGATAATACACACAGTGATGTCACAGTACAGGATAATACACACAGTGATGTCACAGTACAGGGATAATACACACAGTGATGTCACAGTACAGAGATAATACACACAGTGATGTCACAGAACAGGATAATACACACAGTGATGTCACAGTACAGGATGATACACACAGTGATGTCACAGTACAGGATAATACACACAGTGATGTCACAGTACAGAGATAATACACACAGTGATGTCACAGTACAGGATAATACACACAGTGATGTCACAGTACAGGATAATACACACAGTGATGTCACAGTACAGGATAATACACACAGTGATGTCACAGTACAGGATAATACACACAGTGATGTCACAGTACAGGGATAATACACACAGTGATGTCACAGTACAGAGATAATACACACAGTGATGTCACAGTACAGGGATAATACACACAGTGATGTCACAGTACAGGATAATACACACAGTGATGTCACAGTACAGGATAATACACACAGTGATGTCACATTACAGGGATAATACACACAGTGATGTCACAGTACAGGGATAATACACACAGTGATGTCACAGTACAGGATAATACACACAGTGATGTCACAGTACAGGATAATACACACAGTGATGTCACAGTACAGGATAATACACACAGTGATGTCACAGTACAGGGATAATACACACAGTGATGTCACAGTACAGAGATAATACACACAGTGATGTCACAGTACAGGATAATACACACAGTGATGTCACAGTACAGGATAATACACACAGTGATGTCACAGTACAGGGATAATACACACAGTGATGTCACAGTACAGGGATAATACACACAGTGATGTCACAGTACAGGATAATACACACAGTGATGTCACAGTACAGAGATAATACACACAGTGATGTCACAGTACAGAGATAATACACACAGTGATGTCACAGTACAGGATAATACACACAGTGATGTCACAGTACAGGATAATACACACAATGATGTCACAGTACAGGATAATACACACAATGATGTCACAGTACAGGATAATACACACAGTGATGTCACAGTACAGGATAATACACACAGTGATGTCACAGTACAGGATAATACACACAATGATGTCACAGTACAGGATAATACACACAGTGATGTCACAGTACAGGATAATACACACAGTGATGTCACAGTACAGGATAATACACACAGTGATGTCACAGTACAGAGATAATACACACAGTGATGTCACAGTACAGAGATAATACACACAGTGATGTCACAGTACAGAGATAATACACACAGTGATGTCACAGTACAGAGATAATACACACAGTGATGTCACAGTACAGGATAATACACACAGTGATGTCACAGTACAGGATAATACACACAGTGATGTCACAGTACAGGATAATACACACAGTGATGTCACAGTACAGGGATAATACACACAGTGATGTCACAGTACAGGATAATACACACAGTGATGTCACAGTACAGAGATAATACACACAGTGATGTCACAGTACAGGATAATACACACAGTGATGTCACAGTACAGGATAATACACACAGTGATGTCACAGTACAGAGATAATACACACAGTGATGTCACAGTACAGGATAATACACACAGTGATGTCACAGTACAGGATAATACACACAGTGATGTCACAGTACAGGATAATACACACAGTGATGTCACAGTACAGGATAATACACACAGTGATGTCACAGTACAGGATAATACACACAGTGATGTCACAGTACAGGATAATACACACAGTGATGTCACAGTACAGGATAATACACACAGTGATGTCACAGTACAGGATAATACACACAGTGATGTCACAGTACAGGATAATACACACAGTGATGTCACAGTACAGGGATAATACACACAGTGATGTCACAGTACAGAGATAATACACACAGTGATGTCACAGAACAGGATAATACACACAGTGATGTCACAGTACAGGATGATACACACAGTGATGTCACAGTACAGGATAATACACACAGTGATGTCACAGTACAGAGATAATACACACAGTGATGTCACAGTACAGGATAATACACACAGTGATGTCACAGTACAGGATAATACACACAGTGATGTCACAGTACAGGATAATACACACAGTGATGTCACAGTACAGGATAATACACACAGTGATGTCACAGTACAGGGATAATACACACAGTGATGTCACAGTACAGAGATAATACACACAGTGATGTCACAGTACAGGGATAATACACACAGTGATGTCACAGTACAGGATAATACACACAGTGATGTCACAGTACAGGATAATACACACAGTGATGTCACATTACAGGGATAATACACACAGTGATGTCACAGTACAGGGATAATACACACAGTGATGTCACAGTACAGGATAATACACACAGTGATGTCACAGTACAGGATAATACACACAGTGATGTCACAGTACAGGATAATACACACAGTGATGTCACAGTACAGGGATAATACACACAGTGATGTCACAGTACAGAGATAATACACACAGTGATGTCACAGTACAGGATAATACACACAGTGATGTCACAGTACAGGATAATACACACAGTGATGTCACAGTACAGGGATAATACACACAGTGATGTCACAGTACAGGGATAATACACACAGTGATGTCACAGTACAGGATAATACACACAGTGATGTCACAGTACAGAGATAATACACACAGTGATGTCACAGTACAGAGATAATACACACAGTGATGTCACAGTACAGGATAATACACACAGTGATGTCACAGTACAAGATAATACACACAATGATGTCACAGTACAGGGATAATACACACAGTGATGTCACAGTACAGGGATAATACACACAGTGATGTCACAGTACAGAGATAATACACACAGTGATGTCACAGTACAGGGATAATACACACAGTGATGTCACAGTACAGGGATAATACACACGGTGATGTCACAGTACAGGATAATACACACAGTGATGTCACAGTACAGGATAATACACACAGTGATGTCACAGTACAGAGATAATACACACAGTGATGTCACAGTACAGAGATAATACACACAGTGATGTCACAGCACAGGATAATACACACAGTGATGTCACAGTACAGGGATAATACACACAGTGATGTCACAGTACAGGATAATACACACAGTGATGACACAGTACAGGATAATACACACAGTGATGTCACAGTACAGAGATAATACACACAGTGATGTCACAGTACAGGATAATACACACAGTGATGTCACAGTACAGGATAATACACACAGTGATGACACAGTACAGGATAATACACACAGTGATGTCACAGTACAGAGATAATACACACAGTGATGTCACAGTACAGGATAATACACACAGTGATGTCACAGTACAGGATAATACACACAGTGATGTCACAGTACAGGGATAATACACACAGTGATGTCACAGTACAGGATAATACACACAGTGATGTCACAGTACAGAGATAATACACACAGTGATGTCACAGTACAGAGATAATACACACAGTGATGTCACAGTACAGAGATAATACACACAGTGATGTCACAGTACAGGATAATACACACAGTGATGTCACAGTACAGGATAATACACACAGTGATGTCACAGTACAGGATAATACACACAGTGATGTCACAATACAGGATAATACACACAGTGATGTCACAGTACAGGATAATACACACAGTGATGTCACAATACAGGATAATACACACAGTGATGTCACAGTACAGGATAATACACACAGTGATGTCACAGTACAGGATAATACACACAGTGATGTCACAGTACAGAGATAGTACACACAGTGATGTCACAGTCCTGAGATAATACACACAGTGATGTCACAGTACAGAGATAATACACACAGTGCTGTCACAGTACAGAGATAATACACACAGTGATGTCACAGTACAGAGATAATACACACAGTGATGTCACAGTACAGGATAATACACACAGTGATGTCACAGTACAGGGATAATACACACAGTGATGTCACAGTACAGGATCATACACACAGTGATGTCACAGTACAGGATAATACACACAGTGATGTCACAGTACAGGATAATACACACAGTGATGTCACAGTACAGGATAATACACACAGTGATGTCACAGTACAGGGATAATACACACAGTGATGTCACAGTACAGGATAATACACACAGTGATGACACAGTACAGGATAATACACACAGTGATGTCACAGTACAGAGATAATACACACAGTGATGTCACAGTACAGGATAATACACACAGTGATGTCACAGTACAGGATAATACACACAGTGATGACACAGTACAGGATAATACACACAGTGATGTCACAGTACAGAGATAATACACACAGTGATGTCACAGTACAGGATAATACACACAGTGATGTCACAGTACAGGATAATACACACAGTGATGTCACAGTACAGGGATAATACACACAGTGATGTCACAGTACAGGATAATACACACAGTGATGTCACAGTACAGAGATAATACACACAGTGATGTCACAGTACAGGATAATACACACAGTGATGTCACAGTACAGAGATAATACACACAGTGATGTCACAGTACAGGATAATACACACAGTGATGTCACAGTACAGGATAATACACACAGTGATGTCACAGTACAGGATAATACACACAGTGATGTCACAGTACAGGATAATACACACAGTGATGTCACAGTACAGGATAATACACACAGTGATGTCACAATACAGGATAATACACACAGTGATGTCACAGTACAGGATAATACACACAGTGATGTCACAGTACAGAGATAATACACACAGTGATGTCACAGTACAGAGATAATACACACAGTGATGTCACAGTACAGGATAATACACACAGTGATGTCACAGTACAGGATAATACACACAGTGATGTCACAGTACAGGGATAATACACACAGTGATGTCACAGTACAGGATAATACAAACAGTGATGTCACAGTACAGATAATACACACAGTGATGTCACAGTACAGGATAATACACACAGTGATGTCACAGTACAGGATAATACACACAGTGATGTCACAGTACAGAGATAATACACACAGTGATGTCACAGTACAGGATAATACACACAGTGATGTCACAGTACAGGATAATACACACAGTGATGTCACAGTACAGAGATAATACACACAGTGATGTCACAGTACAGGATAATACACACAGTGATGTCACAGTACAGGGATAATACACACAGTGATGTCACAGTACAGAGATAATACACACAGTGATGTCACAGAACAGGATAATACACACAGTGATGTCACAGTACAGGATGATACACACAGTGATGTCACAGTACAGGATAATACACACAGTGATGTCACAGTACAGAGATAATACACACAGTGATGTCACAGTACAGGATAATACACACAGTGATGTCACAGTACAGGATAATACACACAGTGATGTCACAGTACAGGATAATACACACAGTGATGTCACAGTACAGGATAATACACACAGTGATGTCACAGTACAGGGATAATACACACAGTGATGTCACAGTACAGAGATAATACACACAGTGATGTCACAGTACAGGGATAATACACACAGTGATGTCACAGTACAGGATAATACACACAGTGATGTCACAGTACAGGATAATACACACAGTGATGTCACATTACAGGGATAATACACACAGTGATGTCACAGTACAGGGATAATACACACAGTGATGTCACAGTACAGGATAATACACACAGTGATGTCACAGTACAGGATAATACACACAGTGATGTCACAGTACAGGATAATACACACAGTGATGTCACAGTACAGGGATAATACACACAGTGATGTCACAGTACAGAGATAATACACACAGTGATGTCACAGTACAGGATAATACACACAGTGATGTCACAGTACAGGATAATACACACAGTGATGTCACAGTACAGGGATAATACACACAGTGATGTCACAGTACAGGGATAATACACACAGTGATGTCACAGTACAGGATAATACACACAGTGATGTCACAGTACAGAGATAATACACACAGTGATGTCACAGTACAGAGATAATACACACAGTGATGTCACAGTACAGGATAATACACACAGTGATGTCACAGTACAGGATAATACACACAATGATGTCACAGTACAGGATAATACACACAGTGATGTCACAGTACAGGATAATACACACAGTGATGTCACAGTACAGGATAATACACACAGTGATGTCACAGTACAGGATAATACACACAGTGATGTCACAGTACAGGATAATACACACAGTGATGTCACAGTACAGGATAATACACACAGTGATGTCACAGTACAGGATAATACACACAGTGATGTCACAGTACAGAGATAATACACACAGTGATGTCACAGTACAGAGATAATACACACAGTGATGTCACAGTACAGAGATAATACACACAGTGATGTCACAGTACAGAGATAATACACACAGTGATGTCACAGTACAGGATAATACACACAGTGATGTCACAGTACAGGATAATACACACAGTGATGTCACAGTACAGGATAATACAACACAGTGATGTCACAGTACAGGATAATACACACAGTGATGTCACAGTACAGGATAATACACACAGTGATGTCACAGTACAGAGATAATACACACAGTGATGTCACAGTACAGGATAATACACACAGTGATGTCACAGTACAGGATAATACACACAGTGATGTCACAGTACAGAGATAATACACACAGTGATGTCACAGTACAGGATAATACACACAGTGATGTCACAGTACAGGATAATACACACAGTGATGTCACAGTACAGGATAATACACACAGTGATGTCACAGTACAGGATAATACACACAGTGATGTCACAGTACAGGATAATACACACAGTGATGTCACAGTACAGGATAATACACACAGTGATGTCACAGTACAGGATAATACACACAGTGATGTCACAGTACAGGATAATACACACAGTGATGTCACAGTACAGGATAATACACACAGTGATGTCACAGTACAGGGATAATACACACAGTGATGTCACAGTACAGAGATAATACACACAGTGATGTCACAGTACAGGATAATACACACAGTGATGTCACAGTACAGGATAGATACACACAGTGATGTCACAGTACAGGATAATACACACAGTGATGTCACAGTACAGAGATAATACACACAGTGATGTCACAGTACAGGATAATACACACAGTGATGTCACAGTACAGGATAATACACACAGTGATGTCACAGTACAGGATAATACACACAGTGATGTCACAGTACAGGATAATACACACAGTGATGTCACAGTACAGGGATAATACACACAGTGATGTCACAGTACAGGATAATACACACAGTGATGTCACAGTACAGGGATAATACACACAGTGATGTCACAGTACAGGATAATACACACAGTGATGTCACAGTACAGGATAATACACACAGTGATGTCACAGTACAGGGATAATACACACAGTGATGTCACAGTACAGGGATAATACACACAGTGATGTCACAGTACAGGATAATACACACAGTGATGTCACAGTACAGGATAATACACACAGTGATGTCACAGTACAGGATAATACACACAGTGATGTCACAGTACAGGGATAATACACACAGTGATGTCACAGTACAGAGATAATACACACAGTGATGTCACAGTACAGGATAATACACACAGTGATGTCACAGTACAGGATAATACACACAGTGATGTCACAGTACAGGGATAATACACACAGTGATGTCACAGTACAGGGATAATACACACAGTGATGTCACAGTACAGGATAATACACACAGTGATGTCACAGTACAGAGATAATACACACAGTGATGTCACAGTACAGAGATAATACACACAGTGATGTCACAGTACAGGATAATACACACACAGTGATGTCACAGTACAAGATAATACACACA